>NW_028289820.1:7500-81968 GCF_059628265.1 Tinamus guttatus | reverse complement strand
CCCTCACTTCCTTCCTTCCTCTTCTCCTCCCTTCCTCCCTCCTTCCTCCCTCACTTCCTTCCTCCTCTCCTTCCCCTCCCTTCCTTCCTCCCTCCTCTTCCTTCCTCCTCTTCTTCCTCCCTCCCTTCCTTCCTCCCTCACTTCCTCCTTCCTCCCTCACTTCCTCCTCCTCACTCTCCTCCTCACTTCCTTCCTTCCTCCCTCACTTCCTCTCCTTCCTCCTCCCTCACTTCCTCCTCTCCCTCCTCCCTCCTTCCTCCCTCCCTCCTCCTTCCTCCTCCCTCCCTTCCTTCCTCCCTTCCCTTCCTCCCTCCCTCCCTTCCTCCTCCTCCCTCCTCCTCACTCCCTCACTTCCTCCTCCTCACTTCCTTCCTCCTCCCTCACTTCCTCCCTCCTCCTCTCCTTCTCCTCCCTCCCTCACTTCCTCCCTCCCTTCCTCCTCCCTCCCTTCCTCCCTCCCTTCCTCACTTCCTCCCTCCCTCATTCCTTCCTCCCTCCCTCACTTCCTTCCTCCCTCCCTCACTTCCTCCTTCCTCCCTCCTCCCTCCCTCACTTCCTTCCTCCCTCCTCACTTCCTTCCTCACTCCTCCCTCACTTCCTTCCTCCTCCCTCACTTCTTCCTCCTCCCTCATTCCTCCCTCACTTCCTCCTCACTCCTTCCTTCCTCCCTTCCTTCCTCCCTCCCTCACTTCCTTCCTCCCTCATCCCTCCCTCCTCCCTCACTTCTTCCTCCCTCCCTCACTTCTTCCTCCCTTCCCTCCTCCTTCCTCCCTCCCTCACTTCCTCCTCCCTCCTCACTTCCTTCCTCCCTCCCTCACTTCCTCCTCACTTCCTCCTCACTTCCTTCCTCCCTCCCTCCCTTCCTTCCTCCCTCACTTCCTTCCTCCCTCCCTTCCTCCCTTCCCTCCCTCCTTCCTCACTTCCCCCTTCCCTCACTTCCTTCCTCCCTCCTCACTTCCTTCCTCCTCCCTCACTTCCTCCCTCACTTCCTCCCTCACTTCCTTCCTCCCTCCCTCCCTTCCTTCCTCCCTCACTTCCTTCCTCCCTCCCTTCCTCCTTCCCTCCCTCCCTTCCTCACTTCCTCCTCCCTCATTTCCTTCCTCCCTCCCTCACTTCCTTCCTCCCTCCCTCACTTCCTCCCTTCCTCCCTCCTCCCTCCTCACTTCCTTCCTCCCTCCTCACTTCCTTCCTCACTTCCTCCTCCCTCACTTCCTTCCTCCCTCCCTCACTTCCTTCCTTCCTCCCTCATTTCCTCCCTCACTTCCTCCCTCACTTCCTTCCTTCCTCCCTTCCTTCCTCCCTCCCTCACTTCCTTCCTCCCTCCCTCACTTCCTTCCTTCCTCCCTCATTTCCTCCTTCCTCCTCCCTCACTTCCTTCCTCCTCACTTCCTTCCTCCCTCCCTCACTTCCTCCCTCACTTCCTCCCTCACTTCCTTCCTTCCTCCCTCACTTCCTTCCTCCCTCCCTTCCTTCCTCCTCACTTCCTTCCTCCCTCCCTTCCTCCTCCCTCCTTCCTCCTTCCTTCCTCACTTCCTCCCTCCCTCACTTCCTTCCTCCCTCCCTCACTTCCTTCCTCCCTCCCTCACTTCCTCCCTCACTTCCTCCCTCACTTCCTTCCTCCCTCCCTCCTTCCTTCCTCCCTCACTTCCTTCCTCCCTCCCTTCCTTCCTCCCTCACTTCCTTCCTCCCTCCCTTCCTCCTCCTCCTTCCTCCTTCCCTTCCTCACTTCCTCCTCCCTCACTTCCTTCCTCCCTCCCTCACTTCCTTCCTCCTCCCTCACTTCCTCCTCACTTCCTCCCTCACTTCCTTCCTCCCTCCCTCCTTCCTTCCTCCCTCACTTCCTTCCTCCCTTCCTTCCTCCCTCCCTTCCTCCCTCCTTCCCTCCTTCCTTCCTCACTTCCTCCCTCCCTCATTTCCTTCCTCCCTCCCTCACTTCCTTCCTCCCTCCCTCACTTCCTCCCTTCCTCCCTCCCTCCCTCCCTCACTTCCTTCCTCCCTCCCTCACTTCCTTCCTCACTTCCTCCCTCCCTCACTTCCTTCCTCCCTCCCTCACTTTCTTCCTTCCTCATTTCCTCCTCACTTCCTCCCTCACTTCCTTCCTTCCTCCCTTCCTTCCTCCTCCCTCACTTCCTTCCTCCCTCATTTCATACCTCCCTCCCTCTCTCACTTTCTTCCTCCTCCCTCACTTCCTTCCTTCCCTTCCCTCCCTCCCTTCCTCCCTCCCTCACTTCCTTCTTCCCTCTCTCACTTCCTTCCTCCCTCCCTCACTTCCTCCCTCACTTCCTCCCTCACTTCCTTCCTCCCTCCCTCCCTTCCTTCCTCCCTCATTCCTTCCTCCCTCCCTTCCCTCCCTTCCCTCCCTCCCTTCCTCACTTCCCCCTTCCCTCACTTCCTTCCTCCCTCCCTCACTTCCTTCCTCCCTCCCTCACTTCCTCCCTCACTTCCTCCCTCACTTCCTTCCTCCCTCCCTCCCTTCCTTCCTCCCTCACTTCCTTCCTCCCTTCCTTCCCCCCTCCCTTCCTCCCTCCCTCCCTTCCCTCCTTCCCTTACTCACTTCCTCCCTCCCTCATTTCCTTCCTCCCTCCCTCACTTCCTTCCTCCCTCCCTCACTTCCTCCCTTCCTCCCTCCCTCCCTCACTTCCTTCCTCCCTCCCTCACTTCCTTCCTCACTTCCTCCCTCCCTCACTTCCTTCCTCCCTCCCTCACTTCCTTCCTTCCTCCCTCATTTCCTCCCTCACTTCCTCCCTCACTTCCTTCCTTCCTCCCTTCCTTCCTCCCTCCCTCACTTCCTTCCTCCCTCCCTCCCTCACTTTCTTCCTCCCTCCCTCACTTCCTTCCTTCCCTTCCCTCCCTCCCTTCCTCCCTCCCTCACTTCCTTCCTCCCTCACTTCCTTCCTCCCTCCCTCACTTCCTCCCTCACTTCCTCCCTCACTTCCTTCCTTCCTCCCTCACTTCCTTCCTCCCTCCCTCCCTTCCTCCCTCACTTTCTTCCTCCCTCCCTTCCTCCCTCCCTCCTTCCCTCCTTCCCTTCCTCACTTCCTCCCTCCCTCACTTCCTTCCTTCCTCCCTCACTTCCTCCCTCACTTCCTCCCTCCCTCACTTCCTCCCTCCCTTCCTCCCTCCCTTCCTCCCTCCCTTCCTCCCTCCCTCCTCCCTTCCTTCCTCCCTCCCTTCCTTCCTCCCTCCCTTCCTCCCTCCCTCATTCCTTCCTCACTTCCTCCCTCACTTCCTCACTCCCTCACTTCCTCTCTACCTCACTTCCTTCCTTCCTCCCTCACTTCCTCCCTCACTTCCTCCCTCCCTCACTTCCTCCCTCCCTTCCTTCCTCCCTTCCTCCCTCCCTTCCTCCCTCCCTCCTCCCTTCCTTCCTCCCTCCCTTCCTTCCTCCCTCCCTTCCTCCCTCCCTCATTCCTTCCTCACTTCCTCCCTCACTTCCTCACTCCCTCACTTCCTCCCTACCTCACTTCCTTCCTTCCTCCCTCACTTCCTCCCTTCCTTCCTCTCTTCCTTGCTCCCTCCCTCCCTCCCTTCCTCCCTCCCTTCCTCCCTCCCTCACTTCTTTCCTCCCTCCCTCCCTCACTTCCTTCCTCCCTCACTTCCTCCCTCACTTCCTCCCTCACTTCCTTCCTTCCTCCCTTCCTTCCTCCCTCCCTCACTTCCTTCCTTCCTCCCTCCCTCCCTGCCTTCCTTCCTCCCTCCCTTCTTTCCTTCCTCCCTTCCTTCCTTCCTCCCTCACTTCCATCCTTCCTCCCTCCCTTCCTTCCTCCCTCCCTCCTTTCCTCCCTCCCTTCCTCCCTCCCTCCCTTCCTTCCTCCCTCCCTCCCTTTCTTCCTACCTACCTCCCTTCCTCCCTCCCTCCCTTCCTTCCTCCCTCCCTTCCTCCCTTCCCCCCTTCCCCCCTCCCTTCCTCACTTCCTTCCTCCCTCACTTCCTTCCTCCCTCCCTCCCTCACTTCCTTCCTCCCTCACTTCCTCCCTCACTTCCTTCCTCCCTCACTTCCTCCCTCACTTCCTCCCTCACTTCCTTCCTTCCTCCCTTCCTTCCTCCCTCCCTCACTTCCTTCCTTCCTCCCTCATTTCATACCTCCCTCCCTCACTTCCTTCCTCCCTCCCTCACTTCCTTCCTCCCTCCCTTCCTCCCTTCCTTCCCTCCCTTCCTTCCCTCCCTCCCTTCCTCACTTCCCCCCTCCCTCACTTCCTTCCTCCCTCCCTCACTTCCTTCCTCCCTCCCTCACTTCCTCCCTCACTTCCTCCCTCACTTCCTCCCTCACTTCCTTCCTTCCTCCCTCACTTCCTTCCTCCCTCCCTCCCTTCCTTCCTCCCTCCCTCCCTTCCTCCCTCCCTTCCCTCCCTTCCCTCCCTCCCTTCCTCACTTCCCCCCTCCCTCACTTCCTTCCTCCCTCCCTCACTTCCTTCCTCCCTCCCTCACTTCCTCCCTCACTTCCTCCCTCACTTCCTTCCTTCCTCCCTCACTTCCTTCCTCCCTCCCTCCCTTCCTTCCTCCCTCACTTCCTTCCTCCCTCCCTTCCTCCCTCCCTCACTTCCTTCCTTCCTCCCTTCCTTCCTCCCTCCCTCACTTCCTTCCTCCCTCATTTCATACCTCCCTCCCTCCCTCACTTTCTTCCTCCCTCCCTCACTTCCTTCCTTCCCTTCCCTCCCTCCCTTCCTCCCTCCCTCACTTCCTTCCTCCCTCCCTCACTTCCTTCCTCCCTCCCTCACTTCCTCCCTCACTTCCTCCCTCACTTCCTTCCTCCCTCCCTCCCTTCCTTCCTCCCTCACTTCCTTCCTCCCTCCCTTCCCTCCCTTCCCTCCCTCCCTTCCTCACTTCCCCCTTCCCTCACTTCCTTCCTCCCTCCCTCACTTCCTTCCTCCCTCCCTCACTTCCTCCCTCACTTCCTCCCTCACTTCCTTCCTCCCTCCCTCCCTTCCTTCCTCCCTCACTTCCTTCCTCCCTTCCTTCCTCCCTCCCTTCCTCCCTCCCTCCCTTCCCTCCTTCCCTTCCTCACTTCCTCCCTCCCTCATTTCCTTCCTCCCTCCCTCACTTCCTTCCTCCCTCCCTCACTTCCTCCCTTCCTCCCTCCCTCCCTCCCTCACTTCCTTCCTCCCTCCCTCACTTCCTTCCTCACTTCCTCCCTCCCTCACTTCCTTCCTCCCTCCCTCACTTCCTTCCTTCCTCCCTCATTTCCTCCCTCACTTCCTCCCTCACTTCCTTCCTTCCTCCCTTCCTTCCTCCCTCCCTCACTTCCTTCCTCCCTCCCTCACTTTCTTCCTCCCTCCCTCACTTCCTTCCTTCCCTTCCCTCCCTCCCTTCCTCCCTCCCTCACTTCCTTCCTCCCTCACTTCCTTCCTCCCTCCCTCACTTCCTCCCTCACTTCCTCCCTCACTTCCTTCCTTCCTCCCTCACTTCCTTCCTCCCTCCCTTCCTTCCTCCCTCACTTCCTTCCTCCCTCCCTTCCTCCCTCCCTCCCTTCCCTCCTTCCCTTCCTCACTTCCTCCCTCCCTCACTTCCTTCCTCCCTCCCTCACTTCCTCCCTCCCATCCCTCCCTCCCTCCCTTCCTCCTCCCTTCCTCCTTTCCTCCCTCCCTCCCTCCCTTCCTCCCTCCCTTCCTCCCTCCCTCACTTCCTCCCTCCCTCATTCCTTCCTCACTTCCTCCCTCACTTCCTCACTCCCTCACTTCCTCCCTACCTCACTTCCTTCCTTCCTCACTTCCTCCCTTCCTTCCTCTCTTCCTTGCTCCCTCCCTCCCTCCCTTCCTCCCTCCCTCACTTCCTTCCTCCCTCCCTCACTTCCTTCCTTCCCTTCCCTCCCTCCCTTCCTCCCTCCCTCACTTCCTTCCTCCCTCACTTCCTTCCTCCCTCCCTTCCTCCCTCCCTTCCTCCCTCCCTCCCTTCGTCCCTTCCTCCCTCCCTCATTTCCTCCCTCCCTCCCTTCCTCCCTCCCTTCCTCCCTTCCTCCCTCCCTTCCTCCCTCCCTCACTTTCTCCCTTCCTCTCTCCCTCACTTTCTCCCTTCCTCCCTCCCTCACTTTCTCCCTTCCTCCCTCCCTTCCTCCCTCCCTTCCTCCCTTCCTCCCTCCCTTCCTCCTTGTCTTCCTTCCTCCCTCCCTTCCTTCCTCCCTCCCTCCTTGTCTTCCTCCCTCCCTTCCTTCCTCCCTCCCTTCCTCCCTCCCTTCCTCCCTCCCTCCCTTCCTTCCTCCCTCCCTTCCTTCCTCCCTCCCTCCCTCACTTCCTTCCTTCCTCCCTCCCTCACTTCCTCCCTCCCTTCCTTACTCCCTTCCTTACTCCCTCCCTCCCTTCCTCGGCTCTGAGGGAGAAAGACAGGCTCACATGAAACCAAGGCAGGTGTTTAGAGATGACAATCTAGAGAAATAAAGGTGGTAAAGCTTCTATAACCCAATCAGGTATCAAAAGTACATGAAACGAGACCTAGATGTCAATAATTCAAGCTAAACTGCAACTCCATGGGGATTTCACATTTAATAGCCATCTATTAAGAGAGAAAGAACTTTCTGTGTCTCTATAGAGAAACTTTTCAACAATTTGTGTCACTGTGATCTAGTAATATGCACGGGACACATTGATCACTTTGTCATCTATCTTTGCCTAAAAAGATCTCTGAGAGCCAGCAGGAGAAAATGTGCTGCAACATCACGGGACCAAAAACAGCTAGGAAAAACTGCTTGGAAGCACGAGTTCTATATGGACATCATCTATCTCCAATAGTGCAAGAAGACTTCTGTTTTCCAACAAATTGACACTTTTTTTCCTATACACATATCAGCATTGCTAGGTTGAATAACTCCCCAAAGATCTAATACTAAATATCACCTTCTGCACTGGAAATTAATAAAAAGTAATGAGCTTTATCTGAATTCCTGCCCACTTGCTTGAGTAATGGCAATGGCAACTAAAACCTTCAACTATGACAACCATGGCTTTAGATGGTTGTCATGGCTTTACTGTTAAATTAAAAAGAATAAAGATTTTTTATGACTCTGCAGAGCACCTTTTTTTTAGGTTTTCATAGTGGTTAGCAGTAATCTAAGTGCTATAGACTATGAAGCAAAATATAGGCTACATGTTATACATAATGCATTCAAGGCAGTGCATAGCTCACAGCATTGCAATTTGATTAGAATATGCAGAAAAACACACTGCAGTTTTGTGTTTCTGCTGCTTCTTTCTTCTCTTTTCCTTCTGAGAAGACACAAGCTCTTCTTGTTTAGCTCTTACACTATGCACAGACCCCAAAGAGAAATAATTCTGCTTTATGCAGGACAACACAAGCACATCTGAAGGCTGCATCTTGCCACTCAGGACCACTTCAGTGCAGAGCACATCATATACGTCCCCTGTTTAGAACTTATCGTGCCATCTTTTACTCTGCTCTAAGATTTCTGACAACTGTGGAACATTATGGCCCCCAAGCTAGGTGGTGGAGGATAGCAACATGTCCCCAAAATACTGTTTACAACCCATTTATTACACTGAGAAGTAGCAGACACTTTAACTCTGCAAAGGCAGAGCAGTGTTTTACATGCTCATTGTTCCACAAAAGGAAGAGCACAGGGTTTCCTTAGCTGCTGGCTCAACAACCCTCCCACATGCTCTTCTCCCATCATCTCACCTGTGAAAGCAGGCAAGGCCTTATCATCCACCAGGAGAAGCAGCCACACCTGCCTTGGCTCCAGGAGATTTCTGGCTGCTCTCAGGGATGCTAAGATCTCATTTTCGGCAATGTCAAAGCCCAGTTTTGTCAGCCTCTCCAGCAAGTCTCTCTTAGACTCTTTTGTTGTGTTGGTCACGAATCAGATGCTGTCTGGTGCGCCCCGGAGTCTGATGCAGAAGAGAAAAGATAATTCTTTTACTTACACACTTCAACTGCTTCTTTGGGATTTAGAAAGGACCATCTATCTAAAGATTGCAGTTGGAAAGACTGTCTATATCCCAGGCTACAGTCCAGAAGCACCAGGAAGTCTTTAGCCCCTGTGTGGACTGGAGGGCAACATGAAACACAAGACAAAAATTACAGCTCTGCTCTGCAGAACAAGATCAGATTTCCCCTGTTCTGTTTCTACCCAGAAGAATCAGGAGGAAAATGGTGGTTCCAAATTTCCTCTTCACACAAGTAACAAAAACATCTTTGATCAACTGCAAGTACTCTGAAAAACCTTTTAATTCAACCTGGATCACAAGCAGTCCAGCCTGTATTTTGGATTAATAGCATTAACATTTCTAGATTGAACAGCATAACCTGAACCAAAATAGATAAACCCAAATAAATAAACCTTGTTGCTAAATTAATACTTGAACTCAACATGCCCAGGGAATTTCACAGTAGCTTGAGATCATTTGGAGATGCAAGAGGCTCTAGGAGCCTGTGTTATCTGTGTGGCAATTTTATCTCAGCTTTTCAGCCATTTCTCTTTACAGAGGAGCACTGATCATCACATAAAACCACATTATTGCCCTATGCTGACAGTACATGCTACTGAACAACCAAATAATTTCAAGTGACAATTTCAATGGCATTTCCTTTAATTGTTCCCTCACCATCACTTTGTTGCTATAGAAACAAACACTGGCATCATGATTGCATGGAGAACATGAGAACAAAGTTGGTCAATTCTGGAGACTTGTTTGCACCTACCACTTTTTTTTTTTTTTTTTTTTATTATTATTATCTTCAAGCAGACCTGGTTGTTCTTTGCAGGAAAATGACATCTATTCTCCAAACCTGAGCCTAAATTGAAGCACAACAGAGCATTGGACTATTCCAATGTCTTATCCCTTCTCTAATTTCCCTCCTTGCTCTCTGCTCCCAAAGCTAGTACAGAGACTGCATGAGCAAAGCCTGATAGGAATCAGGCAGCAGTGCAGCAGAAGGAGATTCAATGTTTTATACACAGGAGTTGCCTAATCCACCTGCTTTCCCTCCAAGCAACAGTCTAGCTTTAGAAAAACGTAAACAGTAAACCAAACTCCAGTAAAAACTTCCCATGCTTAATTCAACCTATCTCTCTCCCCTAATTCTCTATGCTCTAGTATCTTAAGGTGCCCCATCACTCATCATAGTGACATATATCACTTCATATTGTTTCTCTTCTTCTTTTGCAAGGTGACTTCCTCAGGGAAAAAGTGTCAGAACAGGATACAAAGATCCCTGGCACTGCATATCCTACTTTGCTGCTGACTTAGCCCTTCGACAGTTAATCACTTTTCTATACCTCAGTTCCTATAGACATCCTTTCATCAGGAGGGGTACTTATTGCACTGTTAATTAAGCTGTTGACCTTCCTACAAAGCTGTACTATCAAACACTTCCCATCTAAAAAGCTGAGGTTGTTTACCTAGCAGAAAAAATAAGGCAGAACCCTTTCACTAAAGAAGCACCTTGTGCAAACAGCACTGACAAAACCACTGGAGGAAATGGAAAAAAAAAAAGGTAACTTGCCTTTTAAGAGCTTCCTGGGTGCCTGGCACTGCTGAGTCTTCAACGTAAAGGGTGCCGCTGAGATCCACCAAGACGGCCTTCAGGGCACGCCGAGCCGCCATCCTGCGCTCCCGGGGAGGGGAAGATAAACGAAACAAGGAAAATCTGGTTAGCAGACAATGGGTAATAAAAATAAGGAACTCGGTTAAGCACCTCATTTGTGCCAATCCCGGTATCGCTCAGAACATGGCCCCCATAAGACAGAGAAATAAAAAGCAGTGTTTAAAAAAATGCATAATTGATGGGGCAGTATTTTTCAAAGGACTCTATATATAGAAATCAGGTGCTATTTGTTTTTTAAGTGCCTTTATTTGTGCGCATCAAAAAATCTCTAACCAGCTAAGGCTGTCGAGAAGGGGATCATTACACCCAGTATTGCTGGCTTGTGCGGAAAATCTCGCTGTCAAGAACTGAATGTCCAAAAGGAGACAGAGGAGTCCTAAAACTTTATTCGAATAAAGGGAGAGTCCACCAGGCATATCCCTGTGGGGTCTCTCCAATTGCTGGGGGACGCAGCCCCCCTTTTATCCTAATTTCCCGACCGAGGGACGCCCTCTCCTTTTCCCCATTGGCCAAGGTACTCAGAAGTTACAGCCTTCCCGGCCCGCCTACACCGAACTCCGGCCTCCCGCCATCTGTTCTCACCTGAGCTCAGCAACTCCTTTGTCCCCCTTGCTGAAGAATGTGGGGCAATTGCCCTATTTCCCTCCTTTGTAAAGGCCCCATCTCCTTGCAGATGGCTCATGGCTCCACTCAGTCTCCCCTCCCTTTGTCCTGCTCTTCAGCCAAACTGTGGAGAAACCCCCTTATTGATGAATACAGAAACTTGAGCATTCTGCTCAATCCCTCCTCTTTTCTTTTCTTTCTTTTTTTTTTTTTTCTTTTTCCTCCTTTGGACAATATTTGTTTTTACAAACTAGGTTATTAACTAACAACCTGCAACCTGCATTCAGTATGTCTAGTACCCATGGGTAGTCTTCATATCCTCCTGAACTCCCACAGACCCAGCAACCCAGAGTTTATTTTCCAGACCCACTCCCAGCCAGCGGTACAAATCAACTGAGAAGTCCAGACTTCTGGAGTCTTGGAAATCTTAACTCTGGTATGATGAGTCCATCCATGCTCAGCTGTCTTGATTGATGTTTCTGTGGTTACCAAGACGCAATCCCCTGGTTGGATATCATGGACTGCAAAATCCAAGGGGAGGATCTGGGCTTCCTGTCGGAGAGACTTCACAAGAGAATGCATTCTGGCCACATATTGCTTTAAATATAATACAGTCATGGATTTCCTTTGGTTCTTCTCCCTCAGGACCAGTTAGAAAAGAAGCTGGGTTAAACCCTCCCTCGCTTCAGAAGCCCCTTCAGGTAGCAAGGCCCTGACAAGGTATGGGCCCTTGACAAAATGGGATCCCCCTGTGGTCAGTTTTCGGACCTCAGTTACCATTAAGACCGTACCTGCACAATTTTGCAGACAATAAGGCCACCCCTTAGCCACTGGGTCTAACATATAAGCTATTGGTATTCACATGCCTCCATGCTTTTGCACTAAAATTTCCTTGCCACGGCTCTATTTGACATCCACATATAATTCAAATTCTTTCTTTCTGTCCAGAAGAGCTAAGGCCGGAGCCTGGGTCAATTTATCTTTTAATTTTCTAAAGCTCTGTTCTCCTTCTCATGTCCATACCACAACATTGGGGCTGTTTTGGGTTAAACCTCCAGCCAAAATATGCCCCAAATATATATATAATATACATATATATATATATATATTTCCCCGACACCCTAAACCCTTTTTGGGCCAAGAAATTGAGTAACTTCACAGCAGTTTCCTTCACCACCCTCTCTTGTTCACCTGATAGGGGCAAGTCATACTGCAATAACCTGGCTCCTGGGGGTGGGATAAATTCCTTCAGTATTTTCTGCAAGGCTTGTCCAAATAGGACCGGTGCCTTGGTGTATCCTTGCAGGAGCACTGTCCATGTCAATTGGTGTTTTATCATTTTCCTGGAACTGCCCACACTTCTGAGTTCACTTCAGCCTAGCTTTATCAGACACTTTGCACAAAGTTACAGTAGTGCTAACTTCTTTATCATCCCCCACAATATCAATTGACATTCCCAATCCAGCCATCAACTCCAACCCCTCAGCAGATTGCCTCTCTCTTTTGTTACATAGATTCCTCTAGATGTTGCCCTTAACCGTATTGACACACATTCTTTCTCGATGAGACCCTTGTCAGTATCACTGAGATACTGGCACAAAACATGACAAAGACTAGGATCGTCGTCCGACCCTACAGGGGGCCACCTAAATCCCCCTGGTAACTTATATTCTGGCCAAACAAAACAACAATATTTTATCATTAGTTCCTTAGTTATTTCTGGGGGAATGCACAAGTTATCCCAAACCCTCAAAAGTCTCCCCAAGGGACTATATGGGTATAAGTCGAGGTCGTCATACCTTTTTCCCAGCACCCTCTTTTGGCTTCCCTTTGCTGCCTTCCCTGGATGTCCCTATCGGGGTCGTCACCCCTTTTGTTCCCCACTGTCCAATAGTACTCACCAGTGAGATTTCAATGGTCCTTTCCGTCAAACCTGGTCCTTTCCGTTGGACTATAGCGCTACCCGGAGGTCCTTTCCTTCAGACCTAGCCCTTTCCGTCGGGCTTAGCGCTACCCGGAGGTCCTTTCCGTCAGACCTAGTCCTTTCCGTTGGACTTAGCGCTACCGGGAGGTCCTTTCCGTCAGACCTAGCCCTTTCCGTCGGACTATAGCGCTACCCGGAGGTCCTTTCCGTCAGACCTAGTCCTTTCCGTCGGGCTTAGCGCTACCCGGAGGTCCTTTCCTTCAGACCTAGCCCTTTCCATCGGGCTTAGCGCTACCGGGAGGTCCTTTCCGTCAGACCTAGTCCTTTCCCTTCCGTCAGACCTAGTCCCTTCCGTCAGACCCCTTGAGGACCCCCTCCTGGTCCTACCTGCAGATCCCCCTGATCCGCTTCGCGTCTGTCTCCGGACAGTCTCGGGAACCCAATCAGTCGTCCGGTGCAGGCTGCCGTCGAAGGGAGTCGATCACCAAAAGCTATGGTGAGGCGCGCCGTCGACTCCAATCGCCGTCTGCCATTCCCGGAAGGTGGAAGGATCCCGGACGAGCCCCCAATTGTGCAGAAAATCTCGCTGTCAAGAACTGAATGTCCAAAAGGAGACAGAGGAGTCCTAAAACTTTATTCGAATAAAGGGAGAGTCCACCAGGCATATCCCTGTGGGGTCTCTCAAATTGCTGGGGGACGCAGCCCCCCTTTTATCCTAATTTCCCGACTGAGGGACGCCCTCTCCTTTTCCCCATTGGCCAAGGTACTCAGAAGTTACAGCCTTCCCGGCCCGCCTACACCGAACTCCGGCCTCCCGCCATCTGTTCTCACCTGAGCTCACCAACTCCTTTGTCCCCCTTGCTGAAGAATGTGGGGCAATTGCCCTATTTCCCTCCTTTGTAAAGGCCCCCATCTCCTTGCAGATGGCTCTTTTTGTCCTTCTCGGCTCATGGCTCCACTCAGTCTCCCCTCCCTTTGTCCTGCTCTTCAGCCAAACTGTGGAGAAACCCCCTTATTGATGAATACAGAAACTTGAGCATTCTACTCAGGCTCAAGGCCTCGGCAAGGATATTCCAGCAAGTCCCACCAACACCAGTGGTGCTGTTCAAGCAAAGACAAATACAACTAAGCAATGACACGGTGCTCTAAAACGCCCAAAACGTGTTGCAAAAGTGGCTATTGTTAGCTTTGTTTTTGTAAACTGGATCACTGTAGAAAGTTGCATGAATCTGGCCCACAACACAATTCGGGTGTCCCCGAATCATGCAACTTTCTACAGCAAGCTGGACGTTCGGTCTAAACCAGAAACCAACACTGAAAGCCTAAGGACACTGGGGAAGAGAACACAGCTTTGGTTCAAATCATCTTGCTAAAAAGTTATCTCCAAAAACCACCGCATCTTTATCAAATACCTACTCTTTATGTATTTTACAAGTGCTGCACCTTCACAGGCAAATTTGCTCAGCCATTTCTTAGCAAATGTCCAACACAGGAGCTTTTCTCCTGTGGTTGTCATACACTGCTTTCCAAGCTATCATCACTAGCAATCCATGAGGATTTTCTCTTGAGCTGTTCTGGTTACATGATCTTTTAAAAAGGCACATATTAGTCAGTCTTGTGACTGGAACCTGTATTAATACATTTTATTTTCTATCAGGACATTTTTATCTTTGCAGACTGATTTTATCAGCTGCCCAGATCATGTGAACTTGATGTCTTAAGGTACAAGACACAGTGTGTGGATAACTATATGAGATGCCACTTTCATTATTCCTGCTGGTTCCCTGTAATAATGAAAAAAAGTTATTTCATATTATGTGTTCTGCAAGAGAGGCCAAGGCTGCATGTCTGTGATAAAGAACTAATAACATGATAACAGAACTAATGGGGGAGCTTCTCCACTATCACGGCAAGAGGGCACCGAGTTTCTAAGACCTCCTCCCAGGGTAAAATCCTTAGTGCGTATAGCGCCCAAGCACAGTGGCATTTGGATGTGTCCTCCGTGTGCAAAAAATCTCACTGTCAAGAACTGAATGCCCAAAAAGGAGACAGAGGAGTCCTAAAACTTTATTCAAATAAAGGGAGAGTTCACCAGGCATATCCCTGTGGGGGCCTCTCCAATTACTGGAGGACGCAGCCCCCCTTTTATCCTAATTTTCCAACCAAGGGACGCCCTCTCCTTTTCCCCATTGGCCAAGGTGTTGCCTGACATTGGCAATCGACTCCGTCCGCCGAGGCGGCCAGGCACGCCCAACCTGTGCCCGGGCCAAAGAGCACAGACACCAATATGAGGATGCTGCAAAGGGTGTTTATTGATGGATAACAAGGTGTTATATAGCTAAGGTTTACAACGTCACATCCGCCTGCTTACACCATAGACTAAACACTATTGGCTATTAGGGGCCCTATCTTTCCGTACAGCGCGATATCTTCCGGCCGCCGGACCCTAACTATCTGCAACATCTCCCCCCTCCCTATGCATAACAAAACTAGCTAAAATATAACTATCTTATTCTTACTTATTCTTATCTTATTCTACTTACTTACTCTTATTATTATATTACTCTTACTTATTCTTAATATTATATTATTCTATGCTTATAGTTTATAACAATCTCAAAATTATGTATCATAAACTTGACATAAAAACACAAGGCACAAAGTGTAGAAGGTAGGGGATGACAGGTAATACTGGGGGTGTAGGAATAGGGTGTACCTTGGGATAACTTGAGGGTAATACTGAGTGGATATATTCTTAAAGCCGTTGTCGGCGTTCCACTAACATCATGTTAACCTTCTCTAGCCGACTCTTGACAAACGGCATGAGCTTATTCAATATACAGGGTCCAAAGATCAGTGTCATCATGATCATTGCTATCGGCCCTATCAAGGTGGATATCAGGGTGGTTAACGACAGCGAACCGGCGAACCAACCCTCGTACCAGCTGCGTTTTGGAACAGGGTTCAATGGGCGCCGGCCGGCAAGGCATGGCATCGAAGATTGGTGACCCTGTAGTTACTTTTGTACTAATTGCTCGAGATTGTTCCATCTGTTCAAGTACCCATTTAAAGGGCTGATGTGATTCTACCTGTCCTATAGTGACAAGCTGCAAAATTAAGATCACGCAAAGGCATCGCGGCCCCCTCTTGTGAAGGCTGTTTTGTTGTTTTCTGGATTCGGTCGGTGTGGAACTCACAGGCTCGGGCGGGACGCCTATCACCGGGGGGTCCGATGATCCGGTCCTGTGAACAGAAACTCACAATTTTCATTAGTTTTATCTTGAAGGTCTGGTTTAATAGACTTAAGCGGGCACCACTTGACTCTGCCATCTTTCCTGACAGTGACCTTTGGGTCGATCTTGGCATGGGGGGAGCGCTGCCAGCGAGTCCCCCAGCCAAGGGCAGTTTGCTGCAACATGGCCTGCCTGGCCTGTCGAGGGTCACTCTTGCGCCAAGTGCCAGGGCCCTCTCCACAAGCCAGAGCAAACAACACCTCCACACAAACTGAGGTCAACTCCACTCTGCTGTTGTCTGCAGCAGAGCTTTATACCGCTGCAGGTGGGCATGTGCTAGGGAGCGGCCTTCTCATTGGCCAGCTACAGATTCCCAGCTGGTTAGTGCTCCTCCAGGTGCTTGGTTGTTAGGCATCGGTCCAGTTCCCCACAAACTTCAGTTTCTTATTATTCTTACTAAGGCCCCAACATCTCCCCCTCTTTTTTCCAAAAAACAAAAATTAGCAATAAACATTGCAGCATTTACAAAAAAACAAAGTAACATGGCTGTAATCCTCAGCATTTCCCCTCTTTTTACAAAAAAAAAAATTGGCAATATCATGCATCAAATATTACAAATAAAAACATAGTTGCAAGCACAAATATAATCATTCTGGTCACGCTTATGATAGTGTTTCATTTTTAAATTCCCAAGACAAAAGAAAATGGTCCCAAAGGAATACACAATTTCATTTTGCTTACAACCACAGAAATTCTTCTTGGAAAGGTAATTGTGCTCTTCATTTCAGCAACAGGAGAAGGAAAAAATCTTGCCCTTTGGAGCTGGGGAGGATGGGGGTCCAAGTTAGTATGGTCAGACTGGATATGCTATCATTTTTAGTTTTCAACCGCTGGAAAGTTCTTCCAGTCACGGAGTCTGCCGCTCTTTTCAGTTCCAGACCTTGAGGAAGCTGTCCCACGATCCTGTTGCCACTGCCATTCCATCATCAGTCACACCTAAGCAACTGACACGGTTATCATGACCAGCAAGGACACCTGCTCTATCAGCTTTTAGTGTATCCCAGACATTGCAGTTGAAGTCGTCATAACCAGCTAGGAGGAGCTGTAGCTGTCCCAGATTATAAGCTTGCCATCCTGGGAGGCACTGACTAGAAGCCTGGAATCAGTCCCCCAGTGCATTGCGTAAATTTTAGCCAAGTGTCCCCGGAGTGTTCTTCTAGTACGCATTTGAATTCTCCCCACGGGGAGAATGTTGGCTGTGATCTGAGTCAAGGTGGCGTTAGCACATGCTTTCCTAGCATCCCTGATTTGGTTTTTCAGTTGCTCGGCCTCCTGGCGTAACTGGTCAAGCTCACTCATTTTCCCGTGTTAAAGTTGCACTTCACTGCCACCTCTGAGAGGACCACAAATCTGCTCTTCCATCCGCTGCTCATTATCCTGCCCGGTTTGTCCGCCCACCCTGGCCTGCTCCCAGCGACACTGCAGCTTGGGGGGGGGGGGGGGGGGGGCAGGAGAAGGAGAAGAGGGTGGCGGTCGCTGGCTCTCAGCTCCTCCCCAGGGGACCAGTGCACATCGATTCTAATATGTGCGCGTCAGTCTCTAATCACTGTGGATTTTGCCACAGAGAGGTTGACTCCTGTGCTTCCGCGGGTTGCAGCGGAGAGTTCACAGAGGTAGCCATCGTCTGGGGATACTTGTTTGCCGCGTCCCTCAACGCGGCGGCTCCCGTTTCCCTGTATTGGCATGCCGTTCTTGCGGAACCGTGATCGGCACTCCGCTGCCTTATGCCCGAACCTTTGACATCTCGTACAGGTCCCATTAAATCCTCTCGGGGCCATACCTTCCATCCTGAATCTGTTGGGACACTTCCTCCTCATGTGTCCTAATCGACCACATAGGAAACATGTTCCATGAAATCTCTTGTCTCCCTTTCTAGACATTCTTTCTCCTTTAATTGCTGTGGCCAAAGCCGCACTATGTATTTTTGCCTTCTGTTCTTCCTCCATCATTGGCGCTCGGGCACAGGTCTCTATCATTTGGACAATTGAAGCTCCTGGTGGCAAAGTAGCTAACAGTTGCTTGCAAGTTTGGTTTGCGTTTTGAACTGCTAGATCTTTTGCCAATATTGCTTTCATTTCCGCAGGCACATTAGGTGCCACATCCAGGGCTTCCTTCAGCCGATCAACAAAGTTGAAAAAAAGACTCATTTGGCTTTTGTGTTATTTTTGTGTATGGTAACTGTGGCGTTCCTATTTGTGGTAGGGCAAGAAAAGTGGCTAGCACCGCATTTTTTGATTGTTGTAGTATCCTAGGGTGGAGCACTGCCTGGGCCTCGGTTGCCCGGTAACGCCCATTCCCCATCAGTTGATCAAGGGTGGCAACCCTTAATGGATCATCCATACTGCGATTTAGATTCTCCAATTGTTTTTCCTCTAATCTTTCCTGCCATTTTGCTAACCAAAGCATATAAGCAGTAGAGGAAAGCAGGAGCTCCATTATCGCTCTGCTATCCGCAGGCACCATATGGGAATATTTAAACAGAGCAGAGACCTGATTTCTCACCAACTTATTGTCGTGCCCATACTGCATTACTGTTTTTTGTATGCCTTGAACCAATTTCCAATCGAGAGGTTCCCACCTGGGGCCCTGGGCTCCCATTACTACAGGAGCTGCTAGTGGTGTTAATACAAATTCTCCTTGTAACTGAGCATTCTCTATGAGCCCTTTATACCGTGCTCCCGCATTGAATGTTGGATCAACAGGTGGCATTCCCTCATCATTACTTCCACCTGTAGTGGCTGGGAGCTCCAGCAACAATCCTTCTTCAGCTGGGTCACTTCCTCCAGCTGCTTTCTTTTGAATCTTAGGAGCATCTTTTCATGCCTCCCACTGCTCCAATTGTTTATCTACATTTTCCAACCCTTCCACTATAGCCCTGTGGGCAGCCTTATATGCTGCCTTCACATTTCTGGCCTTGGACCCGCAGTCTAATCGCCGCATTTGTTCTAATAATTCTGTCATTTTCTCTGCCTGTCCCCGAAGTTCTTGTCGCATTTTTTGAACCACGGCATTATCATCATCCGATCCATCTGGGATCGGTACTTTAATTGGGTCCACTTCCATTTTGGGCACTGTGGGGGTTGGTCGCTTTTCCCCCTCCCATTCGGGTGCTGTGGGGGGTGGTTGCTCCTCCCCCTCCCATGGGGGGAGATACTCATCCACTCCCCCCCATATTTCTCATTCGGCCAAAGTTACCGGACATGCCTGTTTAGGTGAGGTTACCTTTCTCTTATTATCTATTTTCTCACACTGATTTGGCTCAGTATTGTTAGTGCATTCAGAACTTTCAGACCCGTTTTCCTCTTCTTCTCCATGGAGCGCTTCCCAGAACACAATAGCGACTAACCGCTCAGACATAGGCCATATGAGACGATATGTTTTTGTGAGGCGCCACGCTTCCTCCGAGCCTAATTGTACACCGTCCCATAGTTCTTTTCTTACTCGCTCCCATGATTCAAATTTACATGCCTGGGAGGCTTCTTCTATAATTTTTCTCTTCTTACAAAATAGCAACAAATCGGTTAACTCGGTTTTCGAGACCTCAATCTTAGTTTTTTGAGCAAGCCTTAAGAAGCGTTCAACAGTATCATGTTGCATTGCTGTTGCAGCAACTTCCACTCTAGATGCGCCAATTCCCATTCTGACTCACCAGGTCATGGTCACAATCCGCTTTTCTCCAGCAAGATCCCTCGCGTTCTCGCACGATCACGTCGCCCACGATCACGTCGGGGTCACCAGATGTCGAGGGTCACTCTTGCACCAAGTGCCAGGGCCCTCTCCACAAGCCAGAGCAAACAACACCTCCACACAAACTGAGGTCAACTCCACTCTGCTGTTGTCTGCAGCAGAGCTTTATACCGCTGCAGGTGGGCATGTGCTAGGGAGCGGCCTTCTCATTGGCCAGCTACAGATTCCCAGCTGGTTAGTGCTCCTCCAGGTGCTTGGTTGTTAGGCGTCGGTCCAGTTCCCCACAAACTTCAGTTTCTTATTATTCTTACTAAGGCCCCAACACTGGCCACATTTAGAACATGTCATTACATTGGCTATTGCGGCATGAACAGCCGCCTGAATTGGGGTCAGATGCTCTTCCTTTGCAACATGCTTAACCATGTCTGCGATACTTGCCCCTACCGGCAATGATCGCAGGATTTCTTTGGTTGCGGAATTGCATTGTTGGCGTAAACATTCTGCTACGACCGGGCCTTTTGCCTCCGCAGGCAGGGCCGAAGAGCCGACCGCTGCTTGGAGACGATCTACAAATTGTGTAAAGCTCTCACTTTCACTTTGCTTTATTGAGGACCATGGTGATGGTCTGGCAACGACTCTACAGGCTGTGCGAATAGCTTCTCTGGCCGCACGAGTAGTTGCCATAACTTCATGGGCCCGCAGGCCATGGGCCTGCGCCTGGGGGTAATCATTGTTGGATCTGTACCCATTAACCGCTGCAGGCTGGAGCCGTGTAATGGGTGATCTGCCCCAGTTACTTGGGCTAAACACTTTGTACAGTTGTCTTCCCATTCTTGTCTGAAAACGATCATCCCTGCTCCATCAAAGATTAGTCTACAAGTTTGCTTTATATCAAACGGGAGCATATCGTCCCCCCCGAAGATACCATCTAGGAGGGTTGAGACCATGGCAGAATTAATCCCTTTATCCGCAATTGCCTTAACAATCGTTTGCACATCCTTAGGGTTTATCGGCGAGTAGACCCTCTGTCCCGCCTCCGTCACCCGGACTGGGAACGCCAGCGCGGTCGATGGGGCCCACTCGGCACGCGCGATCTTTATTTCCTTCCAGTCCGTGAGAGGGGCCTCTTCCCCTCGCGGCTCCTCTCCAATTCGAATGGGAATACCCTGGCTCCTAGTTCTTTGGCTCCCAGCCCCGTTCACCTTCCTTCTCTCCCTCCCCAAATTCGAATCAGTTGTGGGCCACCCATCCTCACTAGTGTGCGAGCCGGAGCTGGAGCTGGAACTCGACTGACTGGTCACTTCTGGGCTCCGGTACTTTTTTGTTGGGCTCCAGCCCCGCCTACTTTCCCCCCTCCTTGGCCCGCCCCGCCTCCCACTCACGGAGGCGCGCCCTCTCAAACGGTCGCCCCGACCGGCTCCCGGCCCCCCACTCGGTCCCCCCCCACCCGACCGGTCATTTCATCATAGAAGGCTATCAGGTTAAGCATCAGAAAGCATCGGACAGACTCACTGACATAGGCCGGACCGTTATCCGTCTTGATGTGCTCGGGCGAGCCTATGACTGCAAAGGATGTGGTTAGATGCCTGCAGACATGTAGGGCCCTTTCACCGGTCTGCGCTGTGGCCCACACAAACTTAGAGTAGGTGTCTATGGACACGTGGACATACTTGAGGCGTCCAAATTCAGGTACATGTGTGATGTCCATTTGCCACATCTCTAATGCCTTCAGGCCCCCGGGGTTCACACCAATGTCCAGACCTGGCCCATGATGACTACATTGGGGACAGGCCTGCACAATTCCACAGGCATCGGATACAGTTATATCATACATCCAGGTCAGGCCTTTGGCATTAGCGTGGAACTGTTCATGAGCAATTCGGGCGATTTCAAAACGATTCAGTGGCCCATGTTCACGCACCAAGCTCACTAACTGGTCAGCCCAATCGTTACCCTCCCCCAAACCTAGTGTCCATTGATGACTCCGGACGTGGATGGCACAGAATGCCGTCAAACGCTACCTCACAGCTCTTTTGATTTGTAGAAACAGCTGGAACAATCGTTGGTTACGAGTTTCTTTCAAAAGAGCATCCTCAATTCGCTGTACTACTCCAACGACGTACAGGGAGTCCGATAAAATATTCAACGGGGTGTCCTTCCAGTGCATCAGCGCCCATGCGACAGCCGCCAATTCTAAAGTCTGCAACGAGTCACCTTCCACCGCTTGTAGGGTGTGGGCTTTCCATAGGTCCTTTCCTTCCAGGTGATGGCCGCCCTTCTGGAGGTTTTCTCTGCATCTGTGAATACCGTGAGGCCATCGCACGGAGGTCTTTCTACACACTTTGGTCTTCCTACCCACGAATAGCTGGTGAGGAAGTGGCCAAGCTTTCCTGCAGGCCTTTCCGAAGTCACCTCCCCAGGGAACTCCAAGAGCGCTAACTGCAGCGCAGTGGAGTGCCACAGGGCCCATTCCAGATCTGCCGCCTGCAGGGGAAGGTGGATCGCCGCTGGCTCACCCCCGAGACTGCCAGCACCCAAGTTCTCCCACGGCAGACCATGTGAGCCACCGCTTCCAACCGAGGGGTCACGCTCTTGCACGGTTGAACTGAGGAGAAAATCCATTCTAAAACTGCAAGGTAGTCTTCTCCCCCTTTTTTCTTTTGCCACTGCATGATGAGGGCAAACACCGAGATTGGGTTGGAGACGACCATGAGGTGCATCGGGAGTTCAGAGCATTCCTTCCATTGCGACATTCTCCTGTGTGCACTGATATGATGTATTGAGTAGGCTATATGGATTCAGGTCTGTCCAGGTCTGTCCAGTTGCTTTGAGGAATACCTAACACCAGTGCATCAATTGATCCGCTGTCCCACAAAGCCAACAACTCTTAATTTGGGTATAATTAACAATACGCCTAAGAAGCATAACATATCCATTAGTGTTAAAAGTAGCATCAGCTTCTATAATAGCATTAAAAGTAATATTACCTCCTAAAAGCCACAATATACAGCTAATAATGACAGTAACACTTCTTCCTCCCATGTTGTTCTTCTGCAGGCTCACACTTTCCACAGCTAGGGTACCGGTTGCTTGCCTGCTACATCTGATGTATGCAAGTTTGCTTCCAGCCAAGGTCTCACCCATTTCGCTGGCACCCATCTGGTTCCAGTATCTGTAATGACACAAGCATACCCTTTCCCCCAGGTTATCAAGTCCAAAGGTCCCATCCAGTTTCCCGTGCTCCAGTCTCTCAGCATCACCTTACACGGACCCGTTTTTACTTCTGTCAGGGCTCCCTTTAGCCCAGCCCTGTGTTTGACCATCAGAGGGACTAGGCTATCCTGGGGCAAGGCAATCTCAAAAATTTTAAAACATATTCTGCTCTTGCCAATTTTTCTGCAGGCATAATTCCCAATTCTCCTTTTTTTTTTTTTTTTTTTGTAGCTGGCATTTCAGCGTTTGGTTCATACGTTCCACTATGTCATGGTCCTCAGGATGTAATAGTATGGTGAAAAAACGATCTTTTAAATCAATTAGCAAGTATTCCCCTAAGCTCTGTCCAAGGATATAAGTCAGAGTACGGCTCCCAGTCCTCCATCGGTGGGGGGGGTGGGCGGGGGAGGTGGGGGAGGACGCCGTAGTCTGAGTTATTCCTGGCTTTCCCGTTTTCAAATTCTGGACTTTCTTGTTGTGCTTATTTAGCCCTCTCTGCTGATATATATTACACAATAAAGATCTAAAGACCACAGATACAAACAGCACAAACACAATTTCCATCCAGTGGCACGACCTCACGTAGCTGTGCACTCCACTAGTGAGTTCCACTGGTTGTCGGCAGGACACTGAGACTGAACATTCTCTCAAGTTGGCAGATTAGAGGGTTGCTGACAGGCTCCTAACTCGGCGGGCGTCCCCGCAGAGACAACGTGGGTCTCAGTGTTAGGAGTCTCACCCCCCCTCTCTCTCTGCTCTGTCTGTTTATGCCCGGTGCATCCTGCCACGTAGGGCCAGTACGTGCCAGCAGACAGTCCGGGGGGGCGGACAAACTCCGCCTTCAGTCACATAACCTTCCCTCCTGGGTGCGCAGGTGCACATGTCAGTAAATTGTCCCAGCCGTCAGTCTGAGGGTCCTGCCTTTCTCATCTCCCTCCCTCTCGGGTGTTTGACCTTCAAACTAATTTAGAGGATGTTTGCAGTTAAGTTGGCTACAAGCCCGGTCGAGCAGCCGCCTTCAGCTGCTTTCGGAGGAGGTCGGCTCTGAGCCTGGCTGGGCAGCCGCCTCCGCACTCCTTATCGCTCAGCCTGGGCAGGCAAACATCTTCTTTCTCAAGATCTTGGATTCTATTTCGCACAACAATTTTATGACTCTACAGATCATACAAATTTCCACCTTTCAACCATACCTCGTGTCGGCATCAATATACAAAGGATACAACACATAATAGAGATGAACATAGCAAATAGAAATAATAGCCCTAATAACGGTTTCTGTCCTCACTTAAAGCATTACAGTTCTTCAACCCCCACTTTTAAAAGATGAATCAAATTCCTCTGCACCTCCCTCCTGGCTTTCATCAAGCCTTCAGCAACATAAGTTTCCTTGATCTCATTTGCCTTCTCTTCCCCAGCCCCCCTTTCTCCTTTTTTCAAGGCAATCTAACAAGCGGAAGCGGGGGCACAGATGGTGTAGGCGCCGCAGGTGCAGGCACAGAGGCAGGCACGGGCGGGGGGTTAGCGATGGATCTCCAAACACCAGCGGTTTTCAGTGGCGTGGCGGTCCCGGTCCTGAAGTGCTTGCAAAGGCTGCCGTGGCTCCGATGGCCACTTTGCTTTTGGCTTTCACATCGGGTTTGAATACTAGGTGGGGCTCGGCTTTGAACCCATTCTCTCTGCACCAGATCGAAAGCTTGCAGAGGGTCTGATCATCAGCCTCCGTCTGCACTCCCACTACTTCGCTCTTCCCGAGCGCCTCCCGTGCTGCCCTCCAAGTCTCCCTCTCCTCCCTTGCTCTCTGGAGGACCTGCCGTATCACTCCCCATGTCTTTAGATCTTTCGCACTCCCTTTAGACATACCATATTCCGTTAACGCGGTGGTACATCTCTGCCAGTGCTGAGGGAATAAAACTTCCCCGGCACTGTTAACCGCCCCTTCTTCAAGGAGCCGCTCAATGCAGCTCTTAACTGCGTTCGATTTCATAGAAATCCCCCATTCCCGAGCACCAGATAGTACGACCTTGACTATCCCTTCCATGATCCGGATCCCTCGACTGCCTGCGGTCCGCCGCCTCGGAGTATCACGTCGGGGTCACCACTTGTTGCCTGACATTGGCAATCGACTCCGTCCGCCGAGGCGGCCAGGCACGCCCAACCTGTGCCCGGGCCAAAGAGCACAGACACCAATATGAGGATGCTGCAAATGGTGTTTATTGATGGATAACAAGGTGTTATATAGCTAAGGTTTACAACGTCACATCCGCCTGCTTACATCATAGACTAAACACTATTGGCTATTAGGGGCCCTATCTTTCCGTATAGCGCGATATCTTCCGGCCGCCGGACCCTAACTATCTGCAACATCAAGGTACTCAGAAGTTACAGCCTTCCCGGCCCGCCTACACCAAACTCCTGCCTCCTGCCATCTGTTTTCACCTGAGGTCACCTGACTCCTTTCTCCCCCTTGCTGAAGAATGTGGGGGAATTGCCCTATTTCCCTCCTTTGTAAAGGCCCCCATCTCCTTGCAGATGGCTCTTTTTGTCCCACTTGCTCATGGCTCCACTCAGTCTCCCCTCCCTTTGTCCTGCTCTTCAGCCAGACTGTGGGGAAATCCCCTTATTGGTGAATACACAAACTTGAGCATTCCTTCATCCACAATACTAAACCAACCCCACAAACAAACCCATGACTCTAAAACCCTCTCGGGCCCTTCGGCCCCAGCACTGGGAATCTGGGGCGCTGAGAAGGACTAAAGAGTGGACAGAAGGACCCACAAAACTGCAGGCCTGCAGAGACCTGCAGGCACTGCAGCCAAGGGCCAGGTGTCCTTGCCATAGCAGAAAATAAGATTTTATTTTATTTTTTACTCCTCTTTTACCCTGCTGCCTTTCCTGTCTGCTTATTCAGGTGCACCTCGCTTGCAAAAGGCAGTTTTTGGCACTGCCCAACTTAACACCGGCCTGACTTCGGAATAAAGCTCGCAGTCCACAAGACCTTTAAAAAAAAAAAAAAGAGAGAGAGGGAGAGAGAAAACGTTGAATATAACCATGGGAGAGGCAGGGGACACACCTCCATCTCCCCTCTTTGCTTGACGCCACAGAAAAGCCCGCAGAAAAAGGTGCGTTTGAAACGTCCATTTCCCCAAACACTCATTACGGCAGTTACGGGCAGTTTTGGTGACTGCAAAGACTCTTAAGCTCCACCACGACCCTGCCTATGGCAGGCGGGCAATAGGAACGTCTCATCCTCTGGTGGCCGACACAAAGCACACAGGAAACAAGGTAAGCAGACCCCAAGTACATCAAACGAAGCGCTACCCGGCCCCCTCGGCCAGCGCACCGCATGAAGGTGAGCGGAATGCTCAAGTTTCTGTATTCATCAATAAGGGGGTTTCTCCACAGTTTGGCTGAAGAGCAGGACAAAGGGAGGGGAGACTGAGCGGAGCCATGAGCCCAGTGGGACAAAAAGAGCCATCTGCAAGGAGATGGGGGCCTTTACAAAGGAGGGAAATAGGGCAATTGCCCCACATTCTTCAGCAAGGGGGACAAAGGAGTTGGTGAGCTCAGGTGAGAACAGATGGCGGGAGGCCGGAGTTCGGTGTAGGCGGGCCGGGAAGGCTGTAACTTCTGAGTACCTTGGCCAATGGGGAAAAGGAGAGGGCGTCCCTCAGTCGGGAAATTAGGATAAAAGGGGGGCTGCGTCCCCCAGCAAATTGAGAGACCCCACAGGGATATGCCCGGTGGACTCTCCCTTTATTCGAATAAAGTTTTAGGACTCCTCTGTCTCCTTTTTGGACATTCAGTTCTTGACAGCGAGATTTTCTGCACAATTGGGGGCTCGTCCGGGATCCTTCCACCTTCCGGGAATGGCAGACGGCGATTGGAGTCGACGGCGCGCCTCACCATAGCTTTTGGTGATCGACTCCCTTCGACGGCAGCCTGCACCGGACGACTGATTGGGTTCCCGAGACTGTCCGGAGACAGATGAGAAGCAGATCAGGGGGATCTGCAGGTAGGACCGGGAGGGGGTCCTCAAGGGGTCTGACGGAAGGGACTAGGTCTGACGGAAGGGAAAGGACTAGGTCTGACGGAAAGGACCTCCCGGTAGCGCTAAGCCCGACGGAAAGGGCTAGGTCTGAAGGAAAGGACCTCCGGGTAGCGCTAAGTCCGACGGAAAGGACTAGGTCTGAAGGAAAGGACCTCCGGGTAGCGCTATAGTCCGACGGAAAGGAACAGGTTTGACGGAAAGGACCATTGAAATCTCACTGGTGAGTACTATGGGACAGTGGGGAACAAAAGGGGTGACGACCTCGACATGGGAGTCAAGGGAGAGCAGCGAAGGGAAGGCAAAAGAGGGTGCTGGGAAAAAGGTATAACCACCTCAACTTATACCTGTATAGTCCCTTGGGAAGACTTTTGAGGGTTTGGGATAACTTGTGCATTCCCCCAGAAATAACCAAGGAACCAATGATAAAATATTGTTGTTTTGTTTGGCCAGAATATAAGTTACCAGGGGGATTTAGGTGGCCCCCTGTAGGGTCGGACGACGATCCTAGTCTTTGTCATGTTTTGTGCCAGTATCTCAGTGATACTGACAAGGGTCTCATCGAGAAAGAATGTGTGTCAATATGGTTAAGGGCAACATCTAGAGGAATCTATGTAACAAAAGAGAGAGGCAATCTGCTGAGGAGTTGGAGTTGATGGCTGGATTGGGAATGTCAATTGATATTGTGGGGGATGATAAAGAAGTTAGCACTACTGTAACTTTGTGCAAAGTGTCTGATAAAGCTAGGCTGAAGTGAACTCAGAAGTGTGGGCAGTTCCAGGAAAAATGATAAAACAGCAATTGACATGGACAGTCCTTCCGCAAGGATACACCAAGGCACCGGTCCTATTTGGACAAGCCTTGCAGAAAATACTGAAGGAATTTATCCCAACCCCAGGAGCCAGGTTATTGCAGTATGACTTGCCCCTATCAGGTGAACAAGAGAGAGTGGTGAAGGAAACTGCTGTGAAGTTATTAATATATATATATATATATATATATATGTATATTATATATATATTTGGAGCATATTTTGGCTGGAGGTTCAACCCAAAACAGCCCCAATGTTGTGGTATGGACATGAGAAGGAGAACAGAGGGGAGACTGAGTGGAGCCATGAGCCGAGAAGGACAAAAAGAGCCATCTGCAACAAAATGGGGGCCTTTACAAAGGATGGAAATAGGGCAATTCCCCCACATTCTTCAGCAAGGGGGACAAAGGAGTCAGGTGAGCTCAGGTGAGAACAGATGGAGGGAGGCAGGAGTTCAGTGTAGGCGGGCCGGGAAGGCTGTAACTTCTGAGTACCTTGGCCAATGGGGAAAAGGAGAGGGCATCCCTCGGTCGGGAAATTAGGATAAAAGGGGGGCTGCGTCCCCCAGCAATTGGAGAGACCCCACAGGGATATGCCTGGTGGACTCTCCCTTTATTCGAATAAAGTTTTAGGACTCCTCTGTCTCCTTTTTGGACATTCAGTTCTTGACAGCGAGATTTTCCGCACAAAGGGGTGCCCGGTACCCCCTCGCGCGGCCGCGATGGTGCCGCCTGCCACCCGCACAGCGCGGACGGGCCCATTCGGGCGGCGATGGGGGGGGGGGGGGGGGGAATGGGATGGCTCCCCCCACGTACTGACCTGGCTGCCTACGCTGCCGCCGCGGCGCGGGGTCTTCGCCTGGCCGAGGCTGCCCGCACAAGCGCCTGAGCCCTCCGGGCGCCGCCGCTCTGCCCAGGGCTACGGCGCCTGACGGCAGGCGCGCCCGCGGGCAGCCCGGCCGCGGCGCGGGAAGCGCTGAGGAGAAAGGGCGCGCGGCGTGAGGAGAAGGGGAGCCCTCAGCGCCGAGGAGTGGGAGCAACGCGCGGACCTGGGGGAGCAGGAGCCGCAGCTCCCCCAGGGCGGGCGGAGAGCGAGAAATCACTTATTTCACGTGCTTTCCCTTTTATTATTATTATTTTAAATAAAAAGCACTTTATAGTAAATTCCTCCTCTGGAATTTAAGACATTGCTTGATTATATTCTGCTTCAGACCACTGTTCCTAAGACTCCTTGGGTTTGCTACATGACACTAAAATATTGCCTCATAGTGGAGAGCTGGAGCCACGGGAATAAGTATCTTGCATAGAAACATTAATTTTCCTATCTAGAACAGGATGAAGCTGAGTTTTGACAAACTGTACACAGATATACAGGAAGTTAGGAAAGAGTGCTAAACTCAAATTCAATTTTTATTTACAATTTTCACAAAAAAAAAAAAAAAAAAGACCAAAAAAAACCTCCTGGACATAGTCTATTCTGCAAAACATTGTGACTGAAGACCATTAAATTCATTTACACATTTTACAGACTTATCTTTGTCAACAGCCACATATACTTTAGTCTTAAAGACACCAGAAAAAGATCAATCAAGCTGTTTTAAAAGGGTGCAACCACCAGGTTTCTCTAGCCCTTCCCACTTCTAGAAACAAGCAAAGACAAATTTAGCCACCCTCTAGCAGAAAGGTATAGAAAAGACATTGGAAGGTTTGCTTTTCTGAAGAGGTATAAGAGGATCGGTTTTCTTGCATTCTGTATCAAAGTGATTAGCAGAACTGTCTGAGAAGAAACTGCAAGTTCAAACCCAGGGGATCAATTTCAGAAACTCCTTACTTTAAGGAAGATGAAGAGGCAGGATGGAGGTTGCAAATTTGCTGTTTGAAAAAAAGAACTGTGTTTGAAAACAGTGCAATATTCTCCCAGGTTGCCCCAAAAGCTCAGAATACAAATGGGTCCCCACTTCCAACACACACAGTGCTACACAAAAGTTCAACATGTGCTTAAAAAAGTAATAATGATCCTTGGAAGAATAGTAACAAATGCTAGTTACTAAGATCACTTGCTAGTCTAAATTAACACTGAGTTGCCTGCATTTAGGTAGAGCTCTTTGAGATTTTGCATAGCTATTGCACCTATTTTCAACCTATTTTGCCATAAGCATCAAACACCATTGGTACTAGAAAGCTATCAAGCACCAAGAGAAAAATCCTAGCCTCAACCTAGCCAGTAAAATTCCACTTATAATTTTAACTGAAATAGTCCCCCCACCCCAATCTAACTTTAGCTTTCTCAAAATCACAACAGTATTTGCAATAGTTTATAATATTTCTAGAGCCAAATTCATACTCTATTAAATAGTACCGCGGTATAAACTATGAAATAACAAACACTAGATTTTTTTTTAAACTTAAAAATAAATTGGGAGTGTACTGAAGGAAATCCATCCCTGAGTGACAATTAAAAACCGCATCCCATTGACAATCACCGCAATACGTTACAATGCATATTGTAACAGTCAATGCTATTAACAGGCCACAGTAGAACTTGTTGGAGTCCAAAATATTTACAGCCTTTTTGCACTGATCCCATTCTCTTGTTCAATAAAACTGCAAGGTAACATTAGGAAATAAGATAAATAGAAATAGTGCCTTTATTACTATAAGCTGAATGTCAAACCGACAGCTAAACCACGTTGGATCCCAGAAAACTAAAAGTAGTGGCAAGTTGGCAACTTTCCTCTTTGGATGTCCAAAAGCAACAGATCATCTTCAGCCAAACAACAGGAGCAGCACAATTGTAATGGAGTTCACTGCTATTAATGGCACTGCAGAGAAAGAAAAAAAGAGAGGAACTATGAAATTTTTCTTTTACACATCACGAAGACACAGAATTTAGTGTCATGTTGGGAGACTGCCTTTTAAGAATTAAGAAAGAACTAGCAAAAGGAGCCACAATCAAAGTCTGGAATACCAAAAATTAACAAGAAGCCACAGCAGAAATACTCTTACAGCCTTCCATGTTTTAAATCTGGCCTGAACAACCCTTTCTCCAAATGAACTAAACTGACTCACAGCCTGTTTCTTCTTTTGCTTCTACTGAGATTTACAAAACCATCAGTTTATATTCTTTGCTGGGCAGGAGAAAAGGCAGGGTTTGTTACTATTTGAAGGCTGTTTGTCTGTGCAAGTACAGTACATTTTGAATATCAGCAACTTCCACATTGATAGTCTTCTCTCATTTTTTTTTTTCACTCCTCTGCAGAGTTCATGCAGAAAGGAAGGAAGGAAGGATCCAGAGGAAGGACAGATTGAAAATGGCAAGCAGAAATGGCAGCTGGTCAAGAAGAGAAAGAATTAAACACTGAGATTTGGAAAAAAAATCTGTACTTTAAAGCACAGAAACAAAACTTTGCAGCCAACAGGTGTGTAACAAGGCATTACCTTCACCTTACCTCTCATAACGGTTCGCACAGATCGAATAAGGTTCATTAGCTGTGCTTTAATTCCTGGTTCTTCTCCAAATCCTCCAATCCCTTGATCACTTCCCCAACCAACTGTGTCACAAAAAGCCACATTAAAAAACGTCACCCACTCAACAAGTGCTATTAACCATCAGCATTAGCAGCATTAACCAGAGATCTGTCTCGAGGAGCTAAGTGATATCGCTGACATTAGAAAACAAATTACAAAGCAATCAGCTTTATTTCCCAGCCACCTGAGTTGCTTAAAACAATGTATTGAAAAATGCTAAACCTTTTAACGAATGTGGCAGTAATGACGGATCAGTATTTCATTTGCTGAAGGAAACTCTTACCTAAAAAGTAGTCTTTACTCACTATTAGTCTCTGTATGTCAGAGAACCACACGAGTTTATTTGGACCTCAATAAATAAATAAATGTATCAATTAGCCAAAACAGAAACCCTACATGTGCTTGCAGTCCCTCACCAGAAAATAGAAGAACAAAGAGTTGTTGGGTAAGAAATGACATTTCAGCACAAGTTTGAAAACTGCTACGTAACGGAGAATGGTCAGAATAGGTTCCTAAATGGGGATTATGGTTTTCCTAACTTGTCTAAAATGCAAAACTGGACATTTTCAGCAAAATGACTAGGAAGCTTCTCAGAGGGCAACATGACAGCAGGTTGGCAAAGAGCTCCCGCGGGACCCAGCAGCAGAGGAGCCATCAACGCAAGATGCTGTAATGGGAAAAGATGCTTGGAAATGGCCGTGCCTGTGGATGGCAACATGCAGGGGAAGAACCAGAAGTATTAAGAAAGTATTCAAATGACTTTTTTTTTTTTTAATTGCACCTGGTTCTCTGCAATGTTGCTCTCAGCTCTTGAGCTTGGGCACGGAGAGAGGCCAGGCCTCGCTCCTGGGCTGCCGCTTCCCAGGAGAACGACATAAAATAGGATAGAATGGAGTAAAATAAAATAGATTTTTTAAATGGAGTAAAAAATGGAGTAAATTAAATTAAATTAAATTAAAATAAGGTGTTGGGGGTGTCTCACATGATGACCAGATCGCAGTGCGTGACAGAAACCCAAATAAAATTGTAAAAAGGAGAAAAAAAAAAAGGGGGGGGGGAGGAGGGTCCTGCAGCCACAACCCCTGCCTTTCCCGCCTGCCATGGCACCTCACCGTGTCGCAGGAAGCGCTCCTCGTGCAGCACGGCTATGGCGTTGACGAAGAGCAGCGCGGCCTGCAGCAGCGAGTACAGCGTGAACACCATGGCCGCGCTGCGGCCTCCCCGATGCGCCGCTGCCAGGCCGGGGCGGGAGCCGGGGCTGGGCTGCACCGGGCTGGGCGTGACGTGGCGGGAGGCGGCGCCATGATGAAGAGGGACAGCTGTATGTGGGGCAGTGCCGCTGCTTGGAGCCCAGTGACAACTTGAGAGAAATATTGAAGAATGCATAGAAATATATACATATATACATATATATATATATATATATATATATATTTATATAAACTATGTAAAAACTTGCTAGCCTCGATGAGAACATGGAACCCAAGGTGATCGCCCAGAGCAGCTCTGTGCCAGCTGTGTTCCCAACAGGAACTCTCTAAATCCACCTAGATCCGTGCACTAATTACCTAATATCAGTAGATTCATTACAAATATCAAGCACTTTGCATATGGAAATATTATGGCGGTACTTTGTACTTACTTTTATGGACACTGTTACTTGTTTTTTACCTTTTATTATTTTTTTCCCCTGGTGTATGTTGATTTGAAACAGGAAATCCGCTCAGATGCTAATTGATGTTTATCCTAAATGTAATGACAGCAGAAGTCAAGATTTGTACCAGAGGCCAGAATTTATGGTTGGACTCAATCTTGAAGGTCTTTTCCAACCATAATGATTCTGTGATTCTCATAAAACAACTCTATTTTACACTGTATCAGTCAGTGCCTCTGGGTACTTCTGCAGCCAGATAACAAAAATAATAACTGGAGCTCAGGGATACCGTATAGTTATTGATGCCCAACTCCAGTGAAATCAGTATTATTTAAATATGTACTGAAGTGTTTGTTGTATCAAAGTCCAAAATACTTCCAAATTTTGGCCCCAATTCTGCAAACACTTATGTGTATGCTTTACTTCATACATGGCAACAGGTATTGGAAATACTTAAGTATACTTGTCACCAAAAACCGGGAGAAAAAAAATCTCTTAACACCAATGTAGTATTAAGAAGCAGGCACTCACTTTATTGCAGCGCTGGGTGCACGGGGGATAGATCCACTTATCGTGCACACCCTAAGGTGTGTTTGCTAAAGCCTTTATTTCTAAATTATCTACATATGCATTAAATTCTTGGAATTATCATACATATTCATTCTATTTCCTGGAACTAATTATAATAACTAATTATTTCCCAGAACTAATTATAATAACTAATTATCAGGACGAGGAAGTTGATGAGGCCTTCTATAGTCAGCTGGATGTTGCCTCATGGTCACAGGCCCTGGTTCTCATGGGGGACTTCAACTACCCCGACATCAACTGGAAGGACAACACGGCCAGGCACAAACAGTCCTGGAGGTTACTGCAGAGCATCAACAATAACTTTTTGACCCAGGTTGTGGAAGAGCCGACGAGGAGAGGTGGGCTACTGGACCTCGTGCTAACAAATAGAGAGGGACTTGTAGGAGATGTGAAGGTGGGGGGTAGGCTTGGCTGCAGTGACCATGAGTTGGTGGAGGTCAGGATCCAACGAGGAGGTGGCAGGGCTGTAAGTAGCCTTGCAACCATGGACTTCAGGAGGGCCATTCCTCCTTGGAAGAATCCCATGGGCTAAAGCTCTAGAAGGTAGGGGTGCCCAAGAGAGCTGGTTAGTTTTCAAGCGGCACTTCCTCCACACCCAGCAACAGTGCATCCCTGTGTGTAAGAAGTCAGGCAGAGGGGGCAGGAGACCTGCGTGGATGAGCAAGGAGCTTGTGGCAATGCTCAAGCAGAAGGCGGCAGTATATAGAATGTGGAAAAAAGGACAGGCCGCCTGGGAGAAATACAGGAACGTAATCAGGGAATGCAGAGATGCGACAAGGAAAGCTAAGGTGCGTTTGGAATGCAATCTGGCAAGGGATGTTAAAAATAACCAGAAAAACTTATTCAAATATATTAACAGCAAAAGGAAGATCAGGGAAAAGGTCCACTGGTGAACGGGGTGGGTACCCTGGTTACGAATAACACAGAAAAAGCAGAGATGCTGAATGCCTTCTTTGCTTCAGTGTTTACCAAGGGCAGCCCTTTAGAGCCCCAGGCCCTAGGGACAAGAGAAGAAGCCTGGAGAGAGGAAGACTCGCCCTGGGTAGAGGAAGATTGGGTCAGAGAGCACCTAAGGAAACTCGATACCCACAAATCCATGGGCCCTGATGGGATGCACCCCAGAGTGCTGCGGGAGCTGGCAGAGGTCATAGCTAAGCTGCTCTCCATCATCTTTGAAAGATCCTGGAGAACAGGGGAGGTGCCGGGAGACTGGAAGTAAGCCAATGTCACGCCAGTCTTCAAAAAAGGCAAGAAGGAGGACCCAGGCAACTACAGGCCAGTGAGCCTCACCTCTGTCCCCAGAAAAGTGATGGAATGGCTCATATTGGCTGTTATCTCTAGGCACATGGAGGATAAGAAGGTGCTCAAGAGTAGTCAGCATGGATTCACCAAGGGGAAATCTTGCTTGACTAACCTGATAGCCTTCTATGACCGGCTGGATAGATGAGGGGAGAGCAGTGGATGTCGTCTATCTCGACTTCACCAAGGCTTTTGACACCGTCCCTCACAACATCCTCCTGGGCAAGCTCCAGAAGTGTGGGATAGATGAGTGGACAGTGAGGTGGATTAGGAACTGGCTGGATGGCAGAGCTCAGAGGGTGGTGATCAGCAGTGCAGAGTCTAGTTGGAGGCCTGTGGGTAGTGGTGTCCCCCAGGGGTCAGTCCTTGGGACAGTCCTGTTCAGGTTTGCCTTTCCTTAAGAGTGAATACAATGGACAAGCAATAATAGAAAATCCAGGTACATGCCTTCTCCCTTATTCTAAAGTTCTCATCAATTGTTGTAATTCTTTCCTTGGTTGGGGCATTTGCAGCTCTTCAATTTTTCTTAAGGTATCTGGAGGAATCACTGCACTGCCAGCTATCTACCAAGTACCTAAGAATTTTACTTCTTTACTTGGTCCCTGACATTTTTCGGGTGGTACCTCTATATCAGCTTCAAGTAAGATTTGCCATACTGCTGTGGCTACTTTCCCAACCTTCTCAGGAGAATCACCCCCAGTTAGGATGTCATCTATGTATTGGTACAATTTCACATCCTGAGGAAGTGAGACTGTCTGCAGAAGTTCAGCCAGTGCAGCATGTGCAATAGTAGGTGAATGTTTATACCCTTGTGGGAGTCGATTGAATGTGTATTGTATACCATCCCACGTGAAAGCAAATTTCTCCCTATCCTTCTCTTGTAAGGGAACCATGAAAAACATGTCCTTTACATCTAGTGTTGCCACTCATGGGTGTGCAGCTGCTTGTAAGGTAGCTGTTAAGTTTGCAATATTTGGCACAGCAGCTGTTAAAGGGGCAGTATTAGCATTCAGGTGCCTATAATCCATTGTCAGTCACCACCTCCCATCTGGTTTCCGAACCGGCCAGACAGGTGAGTTATATGGGGAGTGGGTCCTGGAGATAATCTGTCGCTTCTCCAAGTCAGCTATGACTTCAGAGATGCCATTCCGTGCCGCAGCAGAAATTGGGTATTGTGGTACGTTAGTAATTTTTGAATTGGGGAGTGCAGGGGCTGTGCGAAGTACACACACTGTAGCCTCCCAATTTCTATCCGGGTTGGGGTAGATGTTTGATCCAAATGACCATACGCTGCCATCTGGCAAATGCCAGGTTCGTCCATTTCAATCATCAAAGCCTAAAATATTTTCATAATGATCTTTAACTGCAAAGAGAGTAGTCAACACACACCTCTCACCCAGGAGCCATAGATTAACCTTGGCAGTTTGGCACACAACACTTGCTCCATTCGCACCAGTAATGGTAACTTTTTGCCGTCCAGGTTGCACACCCAGCTTTTTGGCATTCTGTGTGGTTAGTATTGAGATCTGTGCTCCTGTATCTATTAAAAATTTCACTAATTGTCGCTGAGGACCAACAGGAATTAGGATATATGGGCCATTATCACTTATCCACTGATAAGCCTCCACTCGCAGGACAGGCAGGCCCAATTGTCTCCCAGGCATTACCCGTTTTTTGAACTCATTTCTTGCAGTTCTTCTCTAAGGCGAGAGAAGAGATTGTTTCTTTTTGCAGGGTCTGGCACTGAAGGAGTCGATGTACGCTCCTTCCTTTCGCCCTTACCTCGTTTCTGGAATGCTTCAACGAGACTGAGAATTATGCCTGTGGGTTTACCTTGTATAGCAGCTCTTGGGATGCCTAGAGCCAGAGCTTTTCTCCATACTTCATTCCTACGTTTCTTAAATTCAGCCTGTGAGAGCTGCTGCTCTTTCCCTTTGAGCTTGATTTCAGTTCCCTGCTTTACTGGTCTCACTCTGTGATCTTCATTTCGGGGTTTAGAGTTTGCATTGCTGTTAGGATCACACCAACCCATCTCACAGCCATAATTGGCTATGCCATGCATTAGCTCAGCCCAGGTGGGGAGGTGTCGATGGGGGTCGTTGATACCTAATTGCTCATTGTGTTCGGTGTCCTGCCTTATCTCATCCCATTTTGCCACCAGATAGTGCTTAAGGATGGCTGGGGCACCTCTTACCAGTGGTTTTAGCATTGCGGGATTCACTATAGCAGATATGGGGGCATTGTCAGGCCCTGGTTCATGCATGGCCTGGATACAGGCAGCTTTTGTGAGAGCAATAGATAAGTCACTTAGTGATTTGATAGGAATTATGGAGAGTTCTCCCCGGTTCATTGCATCTATTCCTCCAGCCCAGTAGGCCACTCGGCTGGTGATTGAGTGGGGAGCATCTGGTGGGTCAGGTCCTAGGTTTAGGAAAACACCGGGGCCCCAATAGCCATTTGCTTCATCTCCACTCAGCATTATTCGATCTCCACCACTCAAGCACACTCGCCACAGATATTCAGTTTCAGTTTCACCTGGTTTCCTGCTATACTTCTCTAGTAGGTTAGTTAGTTGTAAAGGGTCCCAGGGAATAGTCCTGGTAGTGTATTGCGGAGCACCACCTCGAGGTCCGTCTGTTCTTTCTGTTTTCACTATAGGTCGAGCCTCATATAGAGGAGGTTCAGAGGGATATAAGGGATTGTTGTCATTGTCTGAGCTACTATCCTCAGAATTGCCAGAACTTCCCCAAATGTCCCCATCCCAATCCTCAGGGGTGTGCGGAAAATCTCGCTGTCAAGAACTGAATGTGCAAAAGGAGACAGAGGAGTCCTAAAACTTTATTCAAATAAAGGGAGAGTCCACCGGGCATATCCCTGTGGGGTCTCTCAAATTGCTGGGGGACGCAGCCCCCCTTTTATCCTAATTTCCCAACCAAGGGACACCCTCTCCTTTTCCCCATTGGCCAAGGTACTCAGAAGTTACAGCCTTCTCAGCCCGCCTACACCGAACTCCGGCCTCCTGCCATCTGTTCTCACCTGAGCTCACCAACTCCTTTGTCCCCCTTGCTGAAGAATGTGGGGGAATTGCCCTATTTCCCTCCTTTGTAAAGGCCCCCATCTCCTTGCAGATGGCTCTTTTTGTCCCACTCCCTCATGGCTCCACTCAGTCTCCCCTCCCTTTGTCCTGCTCTTCAGCTAAACTGTGGAGAAAGCCCCTTATTGATGAATACAGAAACTTGAGCATTCCGCTCAATCCCTCCTCTTTTTTCTTTTCTTTTTTTTTTCTTTTTTTTTTCCTCCTTTGGACAATATTTGTTTTTACAAACTAGGTTATTAACTAACAACCTGCGTTCAGTATGTCTAGTACCCATGAGTAGTCTTCATATCCTCCTGGACTCCCACAGACCCAGCAACCCAGAGTTTATTTTCCAGACCCACTCCCAGCCAGAGGTACAGATCAACTGAGAAGTCCAGACTTCTGGAGTCTTGGAAATCTTAACTCTGGTATGATGAGTCCATCCATGCTCAGCCATCTTGATTGATGTTTCTGTGGTTACCAAGACGCAATCCCCTGGTTGGATATCATGGACTGCAAAATCCAAGGGGAGGATCTGTGCAAGCTGGGCTTCCTGTTGGAGAGACTTCACAAGAGAATGTATTCTGGCCACATAGTACTTTAAATATATCTTCCCACAGTTTTCCAAACATATGTGCCACCCCATATGAATAAAGATCTTATTAGAGAATACAGTTCTGCGGTTTGGGCTGACCATGTAGACGGCAGCTTTCCTCTTTCTAGCAGCTCCCTCCTCTTAATCATCATCCATTCAGAAGCCCCTTCAGGCAGCAAGGCCCTGACCATGTTGCAGTTCAAACGGCTGCTGCGACCTGGTTCAGGGACGGCACGGCGACCACCCCCAAGCCACTCGGGCCATCAGCTAGTTGACACCAATGTGGTGGACGGCAAAATGGCCTTTACTGATGGGTAACAAGGTGTTATATAGCTAGGTTTACAACGTCACATCCGTCTGCTTACACCATAGACTAAACACTATTGGCTATTAGGGGCCCTATCTTTCCGTACAGCACGATATCTTCCAGCCGCCGTTCCCTAACTATCTGCAACAACTTCCCCCCTCCCTATGCATAACAAAACTAGCTAAAATACAACTATCTTATTCTTATTACTATCTTATTCTATTCTTATAGTTATACCAATCTTAAAATTACATATCATAAACTTGACATAAAACATAAGGCACAAAGAAGAAGGCGCGTAGAAGGTAGGGGATGACAGGTAATACCAGGGTGTAGGAATAGGGTGTACCTTGGGATAACTTGGGGGTAATACTGAGTGGATATATTTTTAAAGCAGTTGTCGGTGTTCTACTAACATGATGTTAACCTTCTCTAGCCGATTCTTGACAAACGGCATGAGCTTATTCAATATACAGGGTCCAAAGATTAGCGTCATCATGATCATTGTGATCGGCCCTATCAAGGTGGATATCAGGGTGGTTAACCACGGCGAACCGGTGAACAAATTTTTGTACCAGCTGCGTTTGGAACAGGGTTCAATGGGTGCTAGTTGGCAAGGCATGGCACTGAAAACTGGTGGCCCTGTAGTTATTTTTGTACTAATTGCTCGAGATTGTTCGATCTGTTCAAGTACCCCATTTAAAGGGCTGGTGTGACTCTACCTGTCCTATAGTGACAAGCTGCAAAATTAAGATAACGCAAAGGCATCGCGGTCCCCTCTTGCGGAGGCTGTTTTGTTGTTTTCTGGATTCGGTCAGCGTGGAACTCACAGGCTCGGGCAGGACGCTTGTCACCGGGGTGTACGGGTTACGGGGGTGTCCGATGATCCGGTCCTGTGAACAGAAACTCACAATTTTCATTAGTTTTATTTTGAAGGTAACAGCCACCTGAATTGGGGTCAGATGCTCTTCCTTTGCAACATGCTTAATCATGAATGCTCCCGCCGGTTTTTCTTTAATTCGGATGTTTACCTTCTTTTTCTCCTTCCTTAAGTTTGAATCAGTTGTGAGCCACTCGTCCTGACTAGTGTCTGATCTGGAGTCGGAACTCGAGTGACTGGTCACTTCCGGGCTCCGGTACTTTTTCGTTGGGCTTCGGCGTTTTTTGAAATGTCCGCTCTGATCGGTTCTCGGCCCCTCACTCGGGCCTTCTCTCCGCCCCTCACTCGGACCTCCTCTCCGCCCCTCCCTCGGGCTTGCTCCCGGCCCCTCACTCGGACCTCCTCTCAGCCCCTCCCTCGGGCTCGCTCCAGGCCCCTCACTCGGGCCTCCTCTCCGCCCCTGACTCGGGCTCGCTCCAGGCCCCTCACTCGGACCTCCTCTCCGCCCCTCCCTCAGGCTCGCTCCCGGCCCCTCCCTCGGGCCTCCCTCAGCTGTCCGGTCACTCCCATTGGTTCTCGGCGCCTCACTCGCACCGGGGGCACCCTCGCCCCACCCTACCCCCTGCGGCTCGGCGCCATTTTGAGGGGCATAGGGTGGTGGCCTGGCCCAGACGTCACCATGCTCTGACTTCTTTTCAATGTTCCTAGCTTCCCCGGCTAGCTCGCTCCAAACAGATTTTGGCTGTTTCTGCTCCTCTGTAAGCGGGGCGGGGTTCGGGGATGGAGGGGATGTATCACCCTCTTGCTGACCTTTAGGCTCAGCAGAATTGCCATCATCTGGGGGGTGCAAAGTCTGTGCGGCTGCCCCGACTCCCATTTTCGGGGTGGCTAACAAACAGTCCCTTATTGCCACCCAGGTCTCCTGCTCTTTTCTAGCTTTCTGCAAGGCTTGTACAACTTTTCCCCAAGCCTTAAGGTTTTTCCCACAACCTGAAGACATAATCTCCTCAGCCAACGCCTTAGTACATTTGTCCCACACTTCAGGGACACGCTTCAGGGACTTCAGAATATCCACCAGCTGGTCTATAACCTTAATTTTTAAAAGCCTCGCAACAGCGAGAGTAAAATCTTTTGGCTTACAAATCTTTGGCTTACAAATCTTTGGCTTACAATCAATCCCCCAATGCTTATGTAATTGCGATACGACCTTCACGAGGGCTTCCATCCTCCTTGTTGCTCTGATAGCGTCCTCTCTGCCGGGCTGGTCCACTCACTCCGGCCGCCGTTCACCCGTCCAGGCGATGACTTCCCGGGTTTCGGCACCACTTGTTGCAGTTCAAACGGCTGCTGCGACCTGGTTCAGGGACGGCACGGCGACCACCCCCAAGCCACTCGGGCCATCAGCTAGTTGACACCAATGTGGTGGACGGCAAAATGGCCTTTACTGATGGGTAACAAGGTGTTATATAGCTAGGTTTACAACGTCACATCTGTCTGCTTACACCATAGACTAAACACTATTGGCTATTAGGGGCCCTATCTTTCCGTACAGCACGATATCTTCCGGCCGCCGTTCCCTAACTATCTGCAACAGACCAGGTATGGGACCTTGACAACATGGGATCCCCCGTGGTTAGTTTTCGAACCTCAGTTACCATTAAGACCGTACCTGCTCAATTTTGCAGACAATAAGCCACCCCTTAGCCACTGGGTCTAACATATAAGCTATTGGTATTCGCATGCCTCCATGCTTTTGCACTAAAATTCCCTTGCCACGGCTCTGCTTGACATCCACATATAATTCAAATTCTTTCTCTGTGTCCAGAAGAGCTAAGGCCGGAGCCTGGGTCAATTTATCTTTTAATTTTCTAAAGCTCTGTTCTCCTTCTCATGTCCATACCACAACATTGGGGCTGTTTTGGGTTAAACCTCCAGCCAAAATATGCCCCAAATATATGCAATAAACCCTTTTTGGGCCAAGAAATTGAGTAACTTCACAGCAGTTTCCTTCACCACCCTCTCTTGTTCACCTGATAGGGGCAAGTCATACTGCAATAACCTGGCTCCTGGGGGTGGGATAAATTCCTTCAGTATTTTCTGCAAGGCTTGTCCAAATAGGACTGGTGCCTTGGTGTATCCTTGCAGGAGCACTGTCCATGTCAATTGCTGTTTTATCATTTTTCCTGGAACTGCCCACACTTCTGAGTTCACTTCAGCCTAGCTTTATCAGACACTTTGCACAAAGTTACAGTAGTGCTAACTTCTTTATCATCCCCCACAATATCAATTGACATTCCCAATCCAGCCATCAACTCCAACCCCTCAGCAGATTGCCTCTCTCTTTTGTTACATAGATTCCTCTAGATGTTGCCCTTAACCGTATTGACACACATTCTTTCTCGATGAGACCCTTGTCAGTATCACTGAGATACTGGCACAAAACATGACAAAGACTAGGATCGTCGTCCGACCCTACAGGGGGCCACCTAAATCCCCCTGGTAACTTATATTCTGGCCAAACAAAACAACAATATTTTATCATTGGTTCCTTGGTTATTTCTGGGGGAATGCATAAGTTATCCCAAACCCTCAAAAGTCTTCCCAAGGGACTGTATAGGTATAAGTCGAGGTCATCATACCTTTTTCCAGCACCCTGTTTTGGCTTCCCTTTGCTGCCCTCTCTGGATGTCCATATCGGGGTCATCACCCCTTTTATTCCCCACTGTCCCATAGTACTCACCAGTGAGATTTCAATGGTCCTTTCCGTCAAACCTGTTCCTTTCCGTCAGACTATAGCGCTACCCGGAGGTCCTTTCCTTCAGACCTAGCCCTTTCCGTCGGGCTTAGCGCTACCGGGAGGTCCTTTCCGTCAGACCTAGTCCTTTCCGTCAGACTATAGCACTACCCGGAGGTCCTTTCCGTCAGACCTAGTCCTTTCCGTCGGACTTCAGCGCTACCCGGAGGTCCTTTCCGTCAGACCTAGTCCTTTCCGTTGGACTTAGCGCTACCCGGAGGTCCTTTCCGTCAGACCTAGTCCTTTCCATCAGACTATAGCGCTACCGGGAGGTCCTTTCCTTCAGACCTAGCCCTTTCCATCGGGCTTAGCGCTACCGGGAGGTCCTTTCCGTCAGACCTAGTCCCTTCTGTCAGACCTAGTCCGTTACGTCACACCCCTTGAGGACTCCCTCCCAGTCCTACCTGCGGATCCCCCAATCCGCTTCTCGTCTGTCTCCGGACAGTCTCGGGAACCCAATCAGTCGTCCGGTGCAGGCTGCCGTCGAAGGGAGTCGATCACCAAAAGCTATGGTGAGGTGCGCCGTCGACTCCAATCGCCGTCTGCCATTCCCGGAAGGTGGAAGGATCCCGGACGAGCCCCCAATTGTGCGGAAAATCTCGCTGTCAAGAACTGAATGTCCAAAAGGAGACAGAGGAGTCCTAAAACTTTATTCGAATAAAGGGAGAGTCCACCGGGCATATCCCTGTGGGGCCTCTCAAATTGCTGGGGGACGCAGCCCCCCTTTTATCCTAATTTCCCGACCGAGGGACGCCCTCTCCTTTTCCCCATTGGCCAAGGTACTCAGAAGTTACAGCCTTCCCGGCCCGCCTACACCGAACTCCGGCCTCCTGCCATCTGTTCTCACCTGAGCTCACCAACTCCTTTGTCCCCCTTGCTGAAGAATGTGGGGCAATTGCCCTATTTCCCTCCTTTGTAAAGGCCCCCATCTCCTTGCAGATGGCTCTTTTTGTCCTTCTCGGCTCATGGCTCCACTCAGTCTCCCCTCCCTTTGTCCTGCTCTTCAGTCAAACTGTGGAGAAACCCCCTTATTGATGAATACAGAAACTTGAGCATTCCGCTCAGTATGATTTCTTTCAGTAACACCTTGATTACGATTATGTCTCGTGCCTTGTTGGTGCGACAAGGAAAGGCTTCTGGCCATCCTGAAAAGGTGCCAATGACCACCAAGAGATACCTGTAACCACTTTGTCTTGGCAGCTCTGAGAAATCTATCTTCCACTAGTCCCCAGGGGAATTACCCTGTTTATTACCCTGAGGGAGGCCTCTTTCTATTCATTGGGTTATTCCTGAGGCATAGAGGGCACTTTGCAGTAACAGACTTTACAATTGCTGTCATTCCCACACTGACACCTGAATTTACTAAACTAGAAATCATAGCCTCACTTCTCCAATCAGTTTCTTTGTTTCCTTTCCACGATCTCAGTCATTATTGGCTGAGGGACAATAATTTGTTTCGTTGAGGTCACTAACCATCCTTCATTAGTCAATGTTGCATTTAGTGTAGCTGCTAATTTCTTATCCGCCTCACTATATTTAGGCCTTACCTCTGGGAGCTCAATCCATTTTACCGGTACTAGAGCCAGGATGCCTTGTTCAGCAGCCTTCTTTGAGGCTTTATCAACCAACCTGTTTCCCACGTGTACTGCTGTCTGGCCAAATTGATGTGCTTTACAATGCATTATGGCCACCTCTCTTGGTCATTTTATGTCCTGTAGAAGCTGAAGGAGTTCTTCCTTATACTTGATGGGTGATCCCTGAGAAGATAATAGCCCTCTCTCTTTCCAGATGGCTCTGTGAGTGTGGACCACTCCAAACGCATATTTGGAATCAGTCCATATATTTACCTTTTGGTCTTTGGCTATTCTGAGAGCCTGGCTCAATGCCACCAACTCTGCCTTTTGTGCTGATGTATTGGCAGGGAGGGGCTCTGCCTTTAACACTTGGGTAGTGGTAACTACTGCGTATCCAGCAATCCATCTTCCACCTCGTACAAGACTGCTGCCATCTGTGAACAACTCCAAATCAGGATTAGTTAATGGCTCATCCCTTAGATCCTGTCTGCTTGAATACACATGTTCAATAGTCTGTAGGCAATCATGATATAGAGGTTCAGAGTCCCCTAATTTCGAATTCATAAACATTGCTGGGTTAATTGCTGTGGTAGCTTTAAGCTCCACATCATCCTGTTCTAATAGGACAACCTGATATTTCAGCATATGGCTGGGAGACAACCAATGTCCTCCTTTTTGTTCCAGAACAGATATTACCATACGGAGCACACTGGACAGAAGATCACAGTCTATCGCCAGCTTTCTAGCTTCCTGAATCAAAAGGACGGTTGCAGCTACTGCCCGCAAACATCCTGGCCATCCTTTACTCACATTGTCCAGCTGTTTGGAGAAGTATCCCATGGCCCTCCTCCATGCCCCCAATTTCTGAGTTAGCACTCCCATTGTTAAGTCCGGTTCCCAACCCACGAGCGAGAGAAGAGCAGAGAGGCCCATAATTGCAGGATCCAGCTTTATTACCAGCTAGCTGGGGTCCCCAGCTCACCCTCAAAGGGGGAATCTTGCACAAGGACCCCCCTGGTGCCGCGCGCAGGGTTTATATACCAGTAAGGAGGTGGGCGGTTACATATTTCCTTTTAAGGTCCGGCCGCTTCGGATTCTCTTCGGGTTGGTCGTCAGGAGTGTCTCTCCTCGAAATCTTCCCGCGCCGCGACGGCGGCTCTGCCTCCAGCAGACACTCGGCCCTGCCCGGCGGCCAATGGCAGCGCCCTGGGCTTGGGGCAGCCTCGCGCCAGATCCCGCGTGAAGTTGCACGAGACGCCCTCGGCCGCCATCAGCCCTGCGGGCCGCCGTCCGCCACGGGGCACCACGGGTGTAAGAGTTTTGCAGAAACATAATGTTCCGTTCTCACATTGCCCCCTTCTCCTTGTTCATTTTTGAGAATTCCTTCTCATCTTGGTCGTCCACATCTAAATATTGTTGTCACATCACCATTAATTGTACAGTACCCACCCGATCCTTTACAAATTCTATTACACGATTTAGGATACAAGGTCCTAACGTCAGGGTCAGGAGTAGGATTATTACCGGCATTGATTGTACCAAGTTTCGAACCATCCTTGTTGGCTCGCTCGCTCTTTTTTGCGCTTTTCAAGCCCCTCCCTAACCTTGGCCAGTGAATCTCGGACCACCCCCGTGTGGTCTGCATAAAAACAACATTCCTCGCCCAAAGCTGCGCATAACCCTCCTTGCTGTAGGAACAAAAGGTCCAACCCTCGTCTGTTTTGCAAGACAACCTCTGACAGGGAGGTCAGTGACTTCTCTAAGTATGATATCGATTTTTCAATTATCCTCATCTACAGCAGCTCGTAATGAGGCCAATTTTCGAGGTTGTAAAGTTAGGGACGCTATTCCTGTTCCAGCCCCCGCTATTCCCAACCCTACTAAGGTTGCTATGGTAAGTGTGGTTATTGGTTCCCTTTTCATTATTCTTGACTTCCCCTGCCCCCAATGAATGTACATACTCTCTTCCTGATGATACAATATGCAGGGAACTACTGAAACCTGTATACAATATTCTTTGCTCTCATTGAACACCATTAAGGCGAGACAGGGTGTTAATCCTGTTTCAGAACATATCCACCATCCTCCTTCTTGAGGTATTGCCCATTTCTCTCCTCCTGTCCTGTTGATCACTTCCACTTCCACCCCGCAAAGCATCTTTCTATCGCGGGATACCTTTACCTTCCTGTCTTCCCATTTGCACTGAGGAGGACTATCCAGAGTGCTGAGGTTGTAGGTAGCCCTAACCAATTTCCAGAGAGCGTCATCACCGGTCCCTTCTTTCCCAAACCCAGGGACTTGGGTAGTGTCATCCCTCCGAGGGGAGGATACGTAGCCCTCTGGGCTATGGGTGGTTAACCCCCTCTTTCCCTCTGGTTTTGTCTTTTTGTCCCTTAGACTCCTTCAATACCTTGTTCAGGCCTATAGGTCGTTCTGACCTGACTTCTTCTTTCTGAAGAAGGATTAAGCCTTCCCTATCTGTCCCTAGTTCCCAATATCTGATCCCCCATGTTTTCCCCAACTTCCACCCTGGATCCTCAGGGCTTGTAGCATTGAGGATTAGATATTTACAATTGCTATAGGGATACTTGATTCTCCCGTGGGGACCATATCCTTGAGGCTTACAGCCCCTTGGTCCCCGTTCCACCCTTAAGTATTTATCAATCTGTGAAGGGTAGTCCCATGCGGAAATGGTCACACATTCCCAATATGACTGATTGGGGCTATTACAATACCCCTTCCCCGGATTCGAACTAGGGCAGAAATAATACGCCTTTTGGTTCAGACATGGGCTAATAGGAGCTAGAGTACATAGATCAGCAGTGAAACTAGGGGAGCCTGTCGTTACCCTTGTCTGTAGCACCTGCCCATCCTCCCACCTTGCCAGAGTCCATTTATAAGGTCGATGAGGGCTTCCCCCTGTTACCAGTCGAGTCACCAGAACTAGGACCAGGAGATGCCGCATTCTGTCGTTTGACGCGGATCTTTACGGGGTTCTCAGGATTCTGCTCAACTTCCCACTTCTCAGCTTCCTCTCGTTCTGGAGGGGATGCCCTTCGCACATGCGAGTGATGTACCCACGGGCCGATTCCGTCAACCTTTAGAGCAGTGGGGGTTACAAGAACCACAACATAAGGTCCTTTCCACTTTGCTTCTAATGACTTTCAGTGATGCCTTTTTACCCATACCCAGTCTCCCAGTTCAAGATCATGCATGGGTTCCATAGGCCCTTTCCCTTGATTATAGATCCTTATGTACTTGATACACGGCCTGGACTGCCTGAAGCATTATCTTTTGGTCCTGGTTCAATTCTCCTTTCCCCTTCTCTTAGTGGGTACACCAGAGGTGGAGTCCCATACATGATTTCGAAGGGAGTAAGATTCAGAACATAGGGTGTGTTTCGTACCCGGAAAATAGCAAAGGGAAGGAGTGTCACCCAGTCCCCGCCAGTCTCTGTTACCAACTTTGTTAAGGTCTCTTTTAAAGTTCGGTTCATCCTTTCCACTTGCCCCAAACTTTGAGGGTTGTACTCACAATGCAATTTCCACATAGTCCCCAAAATTTGGACTAAGTTCTGAATGGTACTTGCCACAAAAGCAGGTCCATTGTCCAATCCTATAGCCTCCGGGACCCCATAGCGTGGGATTATTTCCTCTAACAACACCTTGGCTACCACCTGGGCAGTTTCACACTTAGTGGGAAAAGCTTCTACCCAACCCAAAAAGGTGTCTATCATAACCAACAAGTACCTATATCCGTATTTTCCTGGTTTGACTTTGGTGAAATCTACCTCCCATGACCTTCCAGGTCTCCAACCCCTTTCCCTGACCCCCAGGTGTTGTCCTGCCCTTTTTCCAGGTTTCATCACCTGACACGCTATGCACTCCTCTATTATTCTACGGCCTACCGCCCCCTGGTTGTGGAACTGAAGTTTAGCTGTTTCCAAGAGTTTAGCTGCTTTTCTTTCTCCCAGATGGGTTGACTTGTGCAGCTGAGTTAATAATTGTTCTCCCAAAGTCTGTGGTAATAACAAGGTGGAATCCAAACCTTGGTACCACCCATCTTCTCCTTTCTTTAAATTCCCATTGTGCCTTATCCACTGCAGATCTTCTTCAGAGTATACTGGAGTTGGCAGCAACTGGCCCATTCCCGGCGGAGGGAGGTTTAGCGCCATCGCATTACTTCTTTTCCGATGGGTTCACGCGCGGCCAGTTTTGCAGCCTCATCCGCCGCTTGATTCCCTCTGCTGATTTGGTCCTTCGCTTTTTGATGTCCTGGGACATGGATCACAGCTATCGCTCTAGGTTTATGTATGGCTTCCAATAAGTGAAGTATCTCTTGCTTGTTCCAAATCTCTTTTCTCGACGATGTTACAAATCCCCTTTCCTTGTAAATGGCCCCATGTATATGCACAGTCCCATACGCATAGCGACTGTCCATGTATACAGCCAATCTTTTCTCTTCTGCCATTTCTAGGGCTCTTGTTAGAGCAATGAGTTCTGCTTTGCACTGGCTCTATATCCTAGCCGAGCCAGTTCCCTAACCAAATCTTCAGTGCCCCTTGCACATTCCTCTTTGGTTGTTCCTGCCAGAAGTATGTTATCTACATACTACAGCAGCATTAGTTCCTGGTGCCCATTCAAAAGCAAAAATGTATGAGAGGTTATACCCATCCTCGCTTCTTTTGTCATAGGATATTGACAGACTCGGACCAGTTCCGCTCCTGGTTTCAGTTCCACAACTATTGGGGCTCTGTGACTAGCCACTCCTACTCCCGCTGTTTCTGCCCATGCTTCTGGAATCTCCCAAAAGAAATGGAAAGGTGGGTGCGATATTTCCCCCGTCCCCCTTTGCTGATATATCCGGTACTCGTCCTCTAATCGCGTAGTCAGTACATGTAGCGGGTTTCCTTCCCCATCGCTAACCTTCACCCCTCCTTCCTCAAAGTATATTCTAGCCTGTAGCTTGGTCAATAGGTCCCTTCCCAACAGGGGTGCTGGGCATTCCGGTATATAGATAAAAGAGTGAGTAACCTGCTTAGTACCTAGATCCACCCGGCAATTTGTGGTCCATTGATAAGATTTAACCCCATTCACCCCCTGCACCCAACTGGTTTTCTTTGTTAGATACCCCCTATCCTCGTTCAATATCGAGTGTTCCACTCCCATATCTACCATATATCCTACTGGTTTCCCTTCCAACGTCACCCAAGACTCAGGGAAGGGGGCCGAGTCCCAACACCTTCAGTCACTTTCCCCCTCCCCCGCCAGTAATACCTGTGTTCGGGGTCTATAGTTAAAAGGCCCTGACTTCCCACCGGCCCCTCCTCTTCTTCTCTTGGGGCACTCATTCTTCCAGTGGCCCCTCCCCTTACATATGTCACACTGGTCTCTTTCCAGCCTCCTTCTCTCTCCTCCCCCTCCTTCCCGCACTTCTCTCCCTGCCTCCTTTTTCCCTTTGCCAGCCTAAAAGATTCTCGCTAATTCTTTCTGGTTACGCCGGTTTTTCCTTGCTTGGAATTCCCTATCTTCCTTTCGCAGTCTCTCCTGCCTTTCCTCGGGCGTCTCTCGATTATTGTAAACCTTTTCTGCTATTTTCAATAGGTCCTGTATAGTCTGTTCCCCAGTCGATCTACCTTTTGCAGTTTTCTCCTAATATCAGAGGCTGCCCAATTTACAAATGCCAGTATGACAGCTGCTTTGTTTTCCTCTGCCAAGGGGTCCAATGGAGTATATTGTCTAAAAGCCTTTAATATTCGCTCCAGGAATGCCGCTGGACTCTGTCGGCTCCTGCCTTACCGCATTAACTTTAGCCAAGTTGGTGGTTTGCGTGCCGCTGCCCGGAGGCCGGCCATCAGTCTGGCGGTATACTCGGAGGCGCTCCCTACCTTCTGCCTGGTCGAAATCCCGCAGGGGTCGCATTAATGGGAATCCTTCCTCCATCAGGTTCTGTTGGGTGGTAGGCCTCCCATCCACCCCCGGAACAAGTTTCTGTGCTTCCTCCGCTCCCCGCTCCTGTTCCTCTGTTGTGAATAGAACCTTTAACAGCTGCTAAAAGATCAATTAATGCTGAACAAAGAAGGAGGGGTAGTTTGTCTTTGCCCCATTTCAAGCTATATTCGATTGAGGAAAACAGAGACACAAAGCACATAAAGTGACAGTAGTACATAAAGCGACAGACAACAATTCCACACACACAACACCCCAAATTTGTTGCTTTTCCTTTTGCACGCATTCTTTGCCCTTCCACCATGGGGTTTACCTTTCACCCCCATTTGCCCTTCTACCCCCGTTTTACCACGGGGTAGTGGGGACATCTCCCACACTATCCGGCTGGCCATCCTGCGGTGCGTCCACCTAGGCATTCGCCAGCCTCCCCTTGGGCCCACTTATCCTGCTTACCTTAAGCTGTCCTGGGCGTCTCTTAGTCTTTGCCCGCCAGCAAGGTGGAATCCCGGACGAGCCCCCAAAATGTTAAGTCCGGTTCCCAACCCGCGAGTGAGAGAAGAGCAGAGAGGCCCATAATTGCAGGATCCAGCTTTATTACCAGCTAGCTGGGGTCTCCGGCTCACCCTCAAAGGGGGAATCTTGCACAAGGACCCCCTGGTGCCGCGCAGGGTTTATATACCAGCAAGGGGTTGGGCGGTTACATATTTCCTTTTAAGGTCCGGCCGCTCCGGATTCTCTTCGGGTTGGTTGTCAGGAGTGTCTCTCCTCGAAATCTTCCCGCGCTGCGGTGGCGGCTCCGCCTCCAGCAGCCACTCGGCCCTGCCCGGCAGCCAATGGCAGCGCCCCGGGCTCCTCGCACCAGATCCCGCGAAGTTGCGTGAGGCCCCCTCGGCCGCCATGAGCCCTGCGGGCCGCCGTCCGCCACGGGGCACCATGGGTGTAAGAGTTTTGCAGAAACATAATGTTCCGTTCTCACACCATGGCCAGGTGTTGCCGTTCGTGTACAAACAGCTCAAAGGGCTTTGATAAATCAGGTAATCCAAGTGCTGGTGCCGACACCAGGGCCCTTTTCAAGTTTTTAAAGGCTGCTTGGCGTTCAGGGGTCCACAATAGGTGGTTCTCTTTTGACTCCTTTAAGGGGCCTTACCGTCAATCCATAGTTAACAATCCACAGTCTACACCAGCCGACCATACCCAGGAACGCTCTCAACTCTCGTGCAGTTCTTGGTTCTGGAGTTTGGCAGATTGCCTCTTTCCTGTCGTTTCCCAGTCTCCGTTGTCCTTGTGAACTCTCGAGACCTAAATAAATCACAGTCTCCTTTCCTATCTGAGCTTTACTTCTTGATGCACGATATTCTCCTTGTCCCAAGAAATTTAACAGGCTTATGGTCATTTGTAGACATTTTTCCTGAGTTTCAGCTGCTAACAAAATGTCATCTACATACTGCAATATTGTTCCTTCTGGGTTTTCCTTTTTCCACAACTCCAGCTCCTTTGCCAATTGATTGCCAAATATTGTTGGGCTGTTCTTAAACCCTTGAGGCAGCACTGTCCAAGTGAGTTGCATTTTACGTCCAGTAGTGGGGCTCTCCCACTCGAAGGCAAATGTTGCCTGACTGTTTCTATCAAGGGGTATGCAGAAGAAGGCATGCTTTAGATCGAGCACGGTGAACCGTCCATGGCTCTCCTTTAAATTTGCTAGTAAGATATATGGGTTAGCCACTACTGGGTGGATATCTTGTACAATTTGATTTATTGCCCTTAAATCTTGAACTAACCTATACTGCCCATTAGGTTTTCTCACTGGTAATATTGGTGTATTATATTCCGATTCGCATTCTATTAACAACCCATACTTCAGAAACTTACTGTACTTTCTAGGCCCTTCCTTGCTTCCAATTTGAGGGGATATTGTCTTATTCTTACTGGCTTAGTTCCTGGTTTTAGTGTAACCTTGACCAGGTCCGCCAGCTTGGACCGACCGGGAACTTCTTCTGCCCATACCAGGGGGGTCACTGCATCCTCTACTTCGATCAGGATCTTTTCCTCCTGATTGTCCTGTAACACAAAAGCACTCGCCTCCACGGCTTTTGATTCAGGTATCAATAACTGCACATCCCCATCTTTAAAGATTAATTTTGCCTCTAATTTGCTTAATAAGTCCCTATCAATCAAAGGCTTAGGACAGTTGGGCATGTGTAGAAATTGGTGAGTCATCCATTGTTTCCCTAACTTGAATTTCAGAGGTTTGAAAAAAGGCCATATTTCCTTGTTCCCTGTGGCACCAACAATGCTTACAGTATCAGAGCTAAAATTTCCTTTACAAGTATTAAGTACAGAATGGGTAGCTCCTGTATCAAACAAAAATTGTATTTCTTCATTCCCCAGTCTTAATGTAACCAGAGGTTCAGCTGGAGTTGAATCCCACGGTCCCTGTCAGTAATCTTCATCCAGTGTCATCAATTTGACTGTCTTTAGAGCAGGGTCCAATTTTTCTGCTTGTGGACATTCATTTTTCCAGTGCTCCTTTTTCTTGAGGATTGCTCACTGAGCCGCTGTGAGGCAGGGCCCTTTAAAAGTAGAGGCTGCTTTTCCCATCCTCTTCCCATTCCTGGATTGCTTCTGTTAACCACCCCCCCACACCTCTTCCTCTCAGAAAACTTCTTCCCGAGAGGGCATTTGTGCTTGAGCAAATGCAGCTGCTGAGACTGCAGCGTTATGCTTGTTCTCTACTTCTCTGTTATTGTATACCTTATATGCAGTTCCTGTTAACTGAGATATCGACATTCCTAGCATACCATCCACTTTCTGAAGTATTTACTCCTTCCAATTCCTTAACTCTGATACAGGCATTCCCTCTGCTCCCACTGCCTATCACAGTGTTCTGCTGTGCTCGGGTCCTGCCTGCAAACTCCATCCTTCACTTCCTTCATCATCAACCCCCCCCCTCTTGCCTGCAACTGGATTCCATCCCTTGCTTCCTTTAACATCAATCCCCCCTTTCCCAAGAGACCAACAATTGCACATCCTCAGACCATCAATTGCACATCCTCAGACCATCATCCACTTACAAAGTCTTTCAAACATTTTTCTCAGTACTACAAGCCAAACAAAGCTGACACCCCTTCTTTTTGTCCTTCATCAGCATTAACACATTCAAATCAGCTTCAAATCAGATATCAGCAACTTACATTTTTTTCTTGTTTCACGATCATTTCTCAGAGAAAAAAAAAAAAAAAAAAAAAAACAACAAATCTACATATGGGATTTCATCCCACTTATCCACTTTTCCTCCCTCCTGCAAAACAGCATGTTATAAAATTGTGTTACATTTAAAATTTCCATTATTTGGCCTCTTTTCTCAATCTTCTAGAGTGTATAGCGGCCACCAATGATTACAATACTCCACAAGCTGTTTCCAAGGAAGGGGATCTCCCCCTACTATTTCCCAATGTTTTAAAATGTATCCCAGTGGAGATCTTTTCAAGATCCCTTCCTCCCTTCCTTCTGGGGAACAATTACCCATTATGTTGATGTGTTATGGGTCTGCCCCCTCTTTTTCTTATAACAGTCACCAAATGCAAAGTTCAGATATGAACAACCGACAATGAGAATATCGATGCTGCTCTGAGTTTTAAAACGTCACAATTAACCAATCACCGAAACGAGGAAACCTGATACCGTTCCAAGATTCAACACTACAGTTATCCAGCAATACAGGTCTGACTTTAACCCTTTGATGGAACTTTAACACACAGGATCCTGATTTCAACCCTTACCCTTTATGCTGCAGCTACCCTGTAACCCTCCCTGCGAAGCTTTCGCTTCATCTGACGGGCGAGCTTTTCGGCCGACTCCTTCGACCAAACCTGTCCCTTCCATTAGGTACATACCTTTGCTTAACCCTGCAAAGCTTTCGCCTTGTCTTACGGGCAGGCAACCTTTTTAAGGATCCTTTTATAAAGAAAGGAATGCCTTTACCTTCCCAGGGGTCTTGCTCAGAGCTCTTCAGTCCGGGGATTGGAGGTTCTCCCCGGGAATCCCTCGGTGCCAGTTGGAGGTCCTGCAATCCCATGGATCCGTCGAGATTCAGAAGCAGTGTCCCACCTGGGTCACCAGAAACTGTCACCGAAAACTGGGAATAAACCTCTTAACACCAATGTAGTATTAAGAAGCAGGCATTCACTTTATTGCAGCGCTGGGTGCACAGGGGATAGCTCCACCTATCGTGCACACCCTAAGGCGTGTTTGCTAAAGCCTTTATTTCTAAATTATCTACATATGCATTAAATTCTTGGAATGATCATACATCATTCTATTTCCCGGAACTAATTATAATACACCCCACCCTCACGCGCATGGGCCCTCTGTCCCTTTGGTGGTCTCTCGTTGTCTTTTGAGACCCCCTGGTGGTCGTCTTTTCAAGTGGTGTCCACTCGATGATGACCTGGAACTCACTTCCATATATGGCCCCATTCTGGCTCAGAGGCCCTGTTTTGGTCCTACTGCCCAGTTCCAGACAGTTCTTTGAAGATACGGTGGTCCTTATCTTCGTCTTCACCCGGTCGTTGCTGTTTTTGTCCATATTCTCTCATGATGTCCCAGGAACATCTGCTGTTTTGTCTGTATTTTCGGGCGACAGCAGCAAAAACATGTCCTTGGGTGCATTCTCTTCTGGGGTTTCTCATAACATACTGACATACGTGAGGACATCCTTGTAAGACCAGGGCTTCTGACCTAAGTTATTTCTCTCTCATCTAGATTTTAAAATTTGGCACAACTTCAAATCTCATAAAAACTATCACTTAAACATTTTAAAACAGAGCTATTTCTATTTGCCCCAAATCCTCCAAAGTTTAGAAAGAAAAAAAATAAACATGAGATTTTAAACAAAATTTTACACATCTTTTTTTCCCCGTGCATCTGTATATATATATATATATATATATATATATATAAAAGGCTGATCTTGACCTCAGATAAATATTAGAGTCCAAACCAAGCATCTCTAATAACCACTGTCATCAAGCAGCATTTCCTGGGCTACCTCCTTGCAGTATCCAAACTATAAATAAATACTAACCTCAATGAAGAGCCAATATTTAGAATTATGGCAATGAAAAAAAATGAGGCTTTTAAAATAAGCATACAAGTCATGGGTTAACATTTTTACCCATAATTAAGATGTATTTCCAAGCAGCGGCTGCTCTAAAGCTTACATAAACTCGACATGATTTTCCCCTTTCTAAGCTCCATCATGGCAACTTAACAACCACATGAGCCCTATCTCTGAATCATTGTTATGTGGTTGAAGGCAAGACCAGAGTTGCTTGCATTAAAACATTAAAAAGAAAGCTTTTTTTTTTTTTTTGGTTATTGGAGTGTTATTTTCCAGTGCAGTAAATCCCTGTGGTATTATCTGCAGAGAGTCTGAAACCATTTTACAGATGTCAAAGGATTACAGGCTAGGTGGGTGACACAATGTGGAGACCTTGGTGTTTTTCATTCTTTTACATTTTTCCCTCTTGCTTTTATTCTTTTATTCTTTGGCGATGTTGTGGAGGATGCACCTCTTTGGGCTTGACTCTCCTTTTTCTCCACTACAGTTTCCGAGACTCAGGCTTGTTGCATACAGCTGTTCTTGAGATTATGTTAGATTATTCCTGACGAGTCTTCTCATATCTTAAATCCTTAGCTTTGCCTGCCATCACCTTTTGTGAAATAGCTTTGATGACTTCCTCCCATAGCTGTTTTACATACATACCAGTAAATATGTTTTTGAGCGATACAGAAGAGGTGGGAAATTGGGCTGTGCAATTCAAAGTAGAAAGTGAAGCAATGTCATTTTGGCTGTAGCGACTCTTACCCTGATTTGATTTCTGTAGTAGCCAATAGAAAAACCCTTAAAATTCCCCCAGACCGTATACACTATATGGAACAGCGTGTCGAACCAAGGTGCTAGCAGAAGCTTTACATGTGTTTCCTCCGATAAAGGTACAGAGCTCTACCAGGAGTAACGCCATGAATTCATAAAATTCCATATATCTGAAAAAAATACAGTTCTGTGTTTCAGGAATGTGCTGTGAAGAAAACTCTTCATTATCACCCTGTTGCGCTATGGCAAGGGGCGATGCTGTGTACTGCAGACCTGACTGCTCTGCTGCAGGGCACACTGGATGCTCTGATGATTTAACAGACAGGTTGTTTTAACCACCAGCTCCGGGAATGCGACATGACTTGGGACATTCGAGTGAGTTAGTATCTGGTTCTTATCCTTCATTAGCTGTAGAGAGACTTTTGTCCTGTCCATTGTTCTAAAATGCACACAATTATTTCTGCCTCTCTCTTGCTATTTGGAAAACATAGATCTGTTCCTTTCAAAACACAGACTACCAGCTTTCCTAGGATTTAGCACCGTGAAATAATTTAACGCAGCTCCATATACAAGAGGACTACCTGGAGATTGGAGAAAAAGAGGAAGAATAAATACACAGCTCTGCACTTACGTATAAATGTATTGGTGCCGTTGGCTAAGTTTATTGCACTTGGCTCTGAAACCATGTCATTTTAATGTAATTTGTTGCGTAGCGCATGTGCACACACACACACTGTATTATTATTACTGGTATTACCAGGACCACAATATCACATTACATTATTTTACGTTACATTGTGCTATTCCCATCATGATCCTTGTCACCATTCATGTTACGTTCATGCTGGAATACACCCAACCAAGAGCCCCATTATGCTAGGTGCCTTATAGGTATTTTTCAGAGGTGACAGGCTTGGAGATTTCTCTGTCTATGTGATAGCTATGATATAACGGATATATAAAACAGGCCAACAAGGGGAGCGGGGCTGTAGCAAAACAAATCACCTTTGCAGGAGAATTAGGAGTCCCTGCTTAGACTTGCCTTACCTGGGACAGACAGTCCAGATTTGCAGGCTCTGGGGCCACAGCAGGTTTTAAGGGGGGATTTAGAGAAGGATGAGGAAATGGCGTTAGGAATTTTGACAGCGGGGTATTTTGTGCCCCTGTGGTGTGCAGCATTGGGGAAAGAGCAGCCAAGGCATTTGCAGTCACTGCCACAGCCTGTGGGAAGGCAGGAACAACTCGCTTGAATACGCAGGTGAACCATCCTAGAAGCCGAGAGACCTTCCTGGAAGACAAGAAACCGCAGTGATCCTGCAGGTGCTTTCAGTGCCCTGAGACGTGTGGGCACAACTGAACACACCAAGCCCCTTTTAGAGGAATAACCATCAGTCCAAGGGCTTTTCTCCTGCCTCCTGAGACCCTCCAGCTATTCTTACGGGGTTGGGTCACGACGTTGAAAAGATGAATGCAAAAAAAGGCCTAACCTCCCCATGGCAGCTGTTATCCAAGGACTACGCTGCGTGGAGGCGAGGAACCAACCTCTCCCTCCCTGTGCCAGGTCTTGGGCTAATCTGCCCCCTTGTAAGTGCCACCTGGATGGGGCTTGGTTCTTGGCAAGTTGGCATCTCGCTGGAGGTGGAGGTCATTGGTTCCCAGAAAGTCGCAGCACTGAGTTTAAAGATTAATAGACAATATCTTCCTTCATCCTCTGAAAGGGGGCAGATAAAAAATAAAAATAAATAAATCGTGTAGGTGGCTGGCTTACAGATTGCAGGCCTCCCGATAGCGGTGCCACAACACAGATTCATTCCATTGTGGCTAGTAGGAAACCACGTGGAAAAGTTAGGCCTCAGCTCAGTATGTGGCATTCAAAGGTGAGTCAGAGGGATTGAGAAATTGGTGTAAACATTATCAGAAATAGTCCCTACATATTTTCCCTTGACTCACCCTACAGGGATTTCTTTCAGCAAATTTTTAACACAAGACATCACACAGGCAATGTACCTATATCTACAAAGGAGAACGGCACTTTTTTTCTTTGCTTCCAGAAAGAATTGCCATTTTTTTGCGCTTTCTAATACTGATGTGGTCCAGGTTCATGGTCCAAAGCTATGGCATTTCCCGGGGATTGGAGGAAACGAAGTGGGCCATATCGATCCCTCAGTTTGCTAGCACACACCCAGGGCCCTTGAGGCACTTCTCCCTCCAGAAAAAAAAACACAAGCAGCTAGTAAGACATATGGTGGAGTCTCACTGCTCTGGCGGAGTGTCAGGGGATGTTATGGAGGCAGCAAAGGAGAAGAGCGGCAGCCCCAAAATGGAAATTGCCTCTTCAGAGACAGCAAACTCTTTGGATGCAGTTCGCTGTTCAGAAATGTAACTTGTATACACCGGTAAATCCACTGTTGAAATCCTATTGGCACCACTGTTGGCTGCTGAAATGTTTTCCAGCACCACTGCAGGTTTACTGAGATCTTTGGAAGAGTAATGGGATCCACAGTGCCTGGCACAAGAGAAAAGCAAAATAAGTCATTAAGCGTTAGATAAGCATGAAGAGCTGTTTGTATTTTCAACTCAGTTAAATTAATGAGCACTTATAACGATCAGCAGTACAGAGCTAATAGCTGAAGATGCTGATGATAGTGCTGACAATTAATTATGGAGGTGACTCCTTCCCCTCTCCCTAATTCTTTTGTCCTGTGACCTAAAAATAAGTCTCAGGATCCATCTCCCTCCTCCACTTGGCTAGTTACATTCAAACTAAAGCTGAGAAAAAGATCTTTTGGTCAAAAAAGATTTCTTGAAAAAAAGATTGTTGACTTTCTCTTTATAGAAAGGACAAATCTTAGAGAGATGTCCCTTTTCTTGTGACTTCTGACTGTTGTTGCAAAAATGCAAAGTGAAAATTTTGGCCACGGTGAGAAATGAGAGGTTGGACTCTCTTCCCATAGGTATATTTAAAATCTAGGCAAAGGGAGAATGTGTTTCGGACACGAAACAAAACCAAATGTCATCCCCCTAGCAAGCTGCGCAGAGAGCCAAGCCACTCTGCAGCCTTGGTGCTGCTGTTGTGCTCACCTGTGCAGCTCCCGCAGCGCCACACTGACCGCGACCAACAGCAGGAGACTCCCGCTCAGGGACACTGACCACCTTGTATGTGTGCGGTGACAAATCTAGAAGAGAGCATGGAAAATGCAGGTGAGTTTTGCCAGTGAACCCACCCCTCTCTGGTTGCAAAAGCTCCTTTATTTCCATCACTTCTCCCCATACTAAAACCCCAACAGAAATGGGTCTAAGATTCACTAAAATCCCAATAGAAATGGATCTAAGATTCATTATACAAATTCATCCATTTCTTTTGAAGCTATTCATGAACCTGAATCTGCTAAATCTTACACGTTTGGTAACACTGCTATTGCCTGGGGCCTCGGAGTACTGTTGTCACACAAATATGCACTGCAAAAATGGTTTTAAACACTAATGACACCAAATAGAAAAGTATGGCACCTTCTTCCTTGGCAACCAGTGCGTTGTGAAAAGTTCCTTCAGCATCATTGATTGCTCTGCAAAGAAAACTGACAGACATTCATATCACAGCTTAATGTTCCAAATCAGTGTATTTATTCTAGACCCATTAACTATGTCTGTGTATTTCACTGTCTCAAATGTGAATTATCTTTACAACTTCCTGGTGAGATAGGGACACTCTGCTATGGCCATTTTGGAGATTAGGAACCAAAGCACAGAGCGACAAATCTCAGAAGACATCACAAGCCTCAGTGTTTCCGTTAAGGTAATAAACTTCCCCAAGTGCCTTGAGTTTGATTTTGTGCTTGTCTTGCACCAGACAAACATCTTCAAGTGGTTTTGCTGCTGGAGAAAACCTGTGTGTAACTTCCCCTCAACTTCAATTCCCTGCCTGAAACTTGTCTCTCTCTAGGGAGGCGAGAGGTAGCTGAGTTAGGGGTAAAAGGAGCTGGGGATGGGTGGAAATAGTTGTTCCTTCCTCCACTTTAATTAACTGGGATACAAGAAGATCAAGCCTGAGTTGGGCTTTCACCTGGAGAAAGCAGCCCATCGAGCAGGGGGTCTCCTGAGGCCAGCTCTGCCCAGACATTGAATAGGGAAAAGCCAGGGAATAAAATACATAAGCAGCCCCACAAGCAGACATAGCTTCATGTTACTTTTATCTAAGTATGGATAACTACTCACGAGGTGATACCTGCCGGTGGGATACTGCACCCGAACATCCTCTCGAGCTGACAGAGCAGAGAGAGAGTTGCTGGCCGGCTCCCGCGGAGACAGCGTAGGCCTCAGAGTTAGGAGTTTCTCCTTTCCCCCGCTCTCTCCGCATTGTCCTCTCTATGCCCGGTGCATCCTGGCACGTAGGGTCAGTCTGACCCAGGAGGCAGGCCGGGGGGGCGGACGAACTCCTCCTTCAGTTGTGCAAGCGCGCACACCAGTCGGGGGTCCCAGCCCTCAATTTGAGGGTCCTGCCTTCCTCCTCTTCTTCCTCATTTCCGGGTGTTTGACCTCCAAAGCTAGTTTGGAGGACATCTGTGGTTACGTTGGCTACAAGCCCAGCCGAGCGGCCGGCTTCAACAGGTTTCCGGAGGGGGCTGCCTGTGAACCGGGCTGAGCAGCTACCTCCGTGCTCCTTATCGCTCAGCCCAGGCAGGCAAACATCTTCTTTCTCAAGGTCTGGCCTCTGCTTCCCACGAGAGATTGTTATGACTCTACAGATCATAGAATCATAGAATGCTTAAGGTTGGAAGGGACCTCTAGAGGTCATCTAGTCCAACCCCCCTGCACACACAGGATTTCCATCTCCAATACACCTTAACATGTACAAACCTTGGCACAACAGGAATGTAAAAAAACGATGATAAGGAGCACACATTGGTATTTGCTGAAGTAGATTTGGGAGGCAGTGGCTCTTCTGTGTTTACTTTTGTGAAATGTTGCAGTTTGAAAGCCGTAGTGGTAGTGGTGGTGGTGGGGAATTGTATATTGAAATTTAGTCTCAAATTAGAGTCTTAGTACTTGGGACATCAATTGGATCATCCACCTGTAAAGGGGTATAAGCGGTGAACTGAATCATCTTTACGTTAATAGCTTTCATTATAGTTGATTTTACACAAGATATTGCTATACTTAGGATAATTATAATCACAATGAACATCACCACATATTCTATTAAACTTTGGATCCAACCAGTGACACCAAATCCAAACCAACTAAACACCTTCGCCAGCCAGGTAGTGTTCATTGATTCCCGGAGTTCATGGGTGTCTTCCGCCACCTGTCATATCTTCTCTAATTGGATATCGAGGTCCTGTGTAACATTAGGGATATAAATGCAGCAGTCCCTACTGGAGAGGTTTAGGTAGCCACAAAGTCCATTTTGGTGTAACAGTATCAAGTCCAGTGCCATCTGGTTCTGAAGAGTCATTTTTGATGTGGCTTGTAATTGACGATTGAGCAACAGTATACTAGTATCAGTGGCATTAGCTAATTTTTCTACTTGATAGGCTAGCTTACTTAACCATAATCGCATTTGCACGGTAGCAAGACCAAATCCAAAAGAAGTCCTTCCATCTAAGACAGATCCTGGGAAGAGCCTCAAAACTAAACTGTGGTTTCTTCTTTCTTATGTTCTATAGAGCCTTTTTTTCCTCAAACCCAAACCTTGTTCTTTTCTCTTTGATCCCAACACGTCTCCCCCTCACATCTTTTAACATGCACATACCTTCTCCAACATTCTGTAACACATCTAACCATAACTGTGCTAAATATTTAGCCCTCATTTATTATTTACTGTGTGCAAACTGGAGCTCCCAGGACCCCAGTCATGATGGGAAAACTCTGGTTTCTTCTCAGTCTTGCCATCCTTCTACATGTCCTGACAGTTCTATTTTTGCCCGTTTTGCTCAAGCCATCCAGTGGGGTCGGAGAGGAGTCCTCCTCCACATGGGACACAATGTTGGAAGGCCCAAGGGAATCCAGCCCCTGAAGAGGTATACATATTGCCATGACTGCAGACCCAGATCAAACCAGCCGGAGCGTCACCAGAAGCTATACGGCAATCATTACGAGGCACAAAGTCTTCACTTACTGATTTATATTTTATGCTGTGATTATGGCACAGACAGCCTATTTTTAGGGAAATGTAAACTGGCCAATAGTGTCTGACCCAATTGTGTTGTTCCCAATTGGAGCAATTTATGACATTTTGGCAATACCACAACACTGGCTTGTTTGATACTGAACCGAAAGGAAATCCTGGGCCAAATGGTGTAAAACCTGTGAAGTGTTGAAATTTCCCAAACCAAGAGCAATTTAAGTTATGATTATTTTGAAGGGGGACAATCTTACCCTCTATTCTTCTGATGGGTGTAAGGAAATAGGCATATTTTATTTAAAAGTAGCAGTATTAAAGCAGTGCAGAAGAATGGAGAGCTACTAAACAAAGTATGTTAATAAGAAGAGATAATATGCTGGAACAGGCCATTATTTTTGAACTATGATTTGAGCCGACACACTAAAATTACTATGAGAAATGCAATCACAATAATAACAAAAGCACATGCTAGAGCGAATTAAGTCCAGCAGCTCAGACACAGCGTTTTCGTTTGCTGTCTTGAGGATCACTGTAAGAGAAAACAAGACTTGTCTCAGTGGGGTGAGGCCGAACAGGTTACCCCATTTGGAATAAAAGGAAGATATTTATCATGCACTAATTTTGCACTACTATTATCAGTAGCTTCCAGGTACAATTGTCCAGCATTCTGGGTTTTTGATGTCCTGGAAAACAAAAGGAAGAATGCTCGGTCTCTGCCTTGACCAGCACACACTGGGTTATTATTGATTTTGCAAGCATATAAAAGCAATTATATTTGGTCAGAAGTCTGGAATGATCCACTGACTGCTTATGCAGTGTATCTTCCCACTAGCATCAGTGGCTTCCCAGGCACATAGTCCTCGAGGTTTGGCCAAAATTAAAGGAACAACACCAATAGAGGGCAATTTTGCCATCATGGGTTGTCCCGCCTGCATTTGAATAGGTGTGTGATTTTTGTGACTTTGAGGGCTCTGATAAGGTGGGAGCAGGAGGTCCTGTGGGACAGAAAGCTTGTATTTTGGGGCTTCCATAAGTTCCCCATCTGTTATTTACTGTGTAGACTGCTTGGGATAGCCGCAGATCCCAGTTAGGCTGTGACACTTTTGCATGTTTTTTAATCATGCCATTGACTCTTTCCACTATACCATTAGCTTGGAGATAATAGGGAGTGTGAAACACCCATTTTATTCCTTCTTGTTTTGCCCAATCTTGCACCACAGTAGCAGTGAAGTGACTGCCATTATTACTTTGTATGCACTCTGGTGCTGGGAGGCTACTAAACCAGTCCTGCAGGGTTTTCACAATATTCTCACCAGTGGCTGCGCTTACTGCCGTAGCCATGGTTAGTCTGGATACTACTTCCACGCCTACCAGGATATATTTTCGACCATGAGCAGGTCTTAATGGTCCTACATAATCAATTTGCCAGGTGCTCCATAAGACTTTGTTTCTTTGAATGTGCTGAGGGGGAGCTTGATTAGGATGATTCATTTTCAGTCGGAGTTGGCATTGAGGACAAGCTGATATGATTTCACTAACTAATGCTACTGACACAGGCCATCCCCGTGCCACACATTCCTGATATAGGTCATTTTTCCCCGAATGTCCCCTTTTTACATGCAACCATTCGATTAGCCTTTGCCACTCATCTCCTTCAGCAGCCACTGTTTGCACTTGCGCTAACCTATCGACTTCCTCATTCCACTTTGTTGCTGGTGCACTAGTTTTTGCATGTGCCTTTACCCATCCTATTTCTAAAGGTCGGTGTCTGCTTACTTCCAAAAGTCTCTGCCAGTCACTTGTCCTCCACACTGGTACACGATTTACCTCCCAATTATTTGCTTCCCATTGACATATCCATTCTGTTGCTCCCTTAAATGTGGCATAGGAATCAGTATAAATTACCTCAGCTCCATTTTCCACAGCTAGCAGCAGGGCTCGGAGTTCCCCGACCTGGGCGCTACCGTCACCCTCCTCAGTTACTGACCGTCCTGAGCTTATTTCCAGGGCTGCTGCCTTATAATTCCACCCCGTGCTTGTTCTTTGGGCAGAGGCATCAGTAAACCACACTCCATCCTTTTTAGAGGATATAGTGAATTCTGGAGCTACCTTAATAGGTGAAGGCTTATAAGGAAGACATAATGTTGCAATGTCTGAGCTTACTGGCTGTTGTAATTTGGAGGTCTTAGTTGGTTCTTCTTTTAGTGCTAGCAAGTGGCTTATTCCTTCTAGATAAGCATACCATTTGCGGATTGTTCCCTTCTGTGGGACACCTTCAGGAGGGGGGGTGCCTTTAAGGATAGGGCTTAACAATGGAAAAGGCCCCTGAACGATGATACGCTGTGAGGTTCGTAGTTTTTCTGCCTCTTTCACTGCACGAACTAAGGAGAGGCGTCCCTTTTCCCACTCAGAATAACGCTGCTCTGTCTCTTTAAAGGAGGTAGATGAGAAAAGCAGGGGTCGTGAAGGACCTGAAGCTCCTTTTTGAAAGATGCCGCAATAGGAGGCATGTTCAGAGAAAGCCCGTTCAGCCCGAAAAGGGTCCACTGGATTTAGGGGGCCTAGCCTCTGATTGATAACTAATTCATCCTTTAGGGTTCTAATAGCTTCTGCATGGATTGCAGTCCAATCCCACGGTTTGTTCTTTCTCAGCAAATCGTACAGAGGACGGGCAATTACAGAGAACCCAGGAACTTGTTTCCTCCAATATCCTAGTGTTCCCATTAGTTGTTGTAGTTCCTTCTTGTTTTGGGGTAGGCGTCCCTTTTCAATCTCTGTTAATGTATCGTCGGGCACAGCTACAGCTCCTGATACCCACAAAGCCCCCAGGAATTTAACTTCTTGTGCTGGACCTTGACATTTGGATGGTGGTACCTCCATGTCATGGTTTGTTAATAGTTGCCAAACAGTTTGAGCAGTTTCTCGTACACATTCTTTGTTGTTTCCACCTATTCGTATATCATCTATATATTGATAAATGCATATTTCAGAGGGTTTCTTCTTTACCATGGCTAGAAGTTTTCTGAGCGCATTATGTGCAATAGTGGGTGAGTGTTTATATCCCTGTGGCAATCGATTAAAGGTGTATTGTACACCATCCCATGTAAATGCAAACTGCGGCTTATCTTTATCATCTAAGGGTACCATAAAGAACATATCTTTGATATCTAGGGTGGCCATCCAGGGATGTGCAGCTGATCGTATAGCCATGACAATCTCAGCTATGCTAGGGACTGCCGCTGTTAGTGGGCCGGTGTTATGATTAAGTTTTCGGTAATCAATTGTCATTCTCCACTTGCCATCCGGCTTCTTGACGGGCCACACTGGGGAGTCATATGGAGAATGTGTTCGGCCAATTATGCCTCGCTTTTCTAAGTCCACAATTACTTCAGTTATTCCCTTCTTTGCAGCTTCAGGCAAAGGGTACTGGGGAACATTGGCCACATGAGATGGGGGCAGGGCATGGGTTACTTCCAGCACTCCTACCGTTATGCTTTCCTGCTCCTTTCCTCCAAAATTCCAAACACTACCATTAGGCAGATACCATCGCTTTCCTCTAAGCACATCATATCCTAGAATGTTCCCAGGGTGTGAACTTAGTACCACATCCACAGCTGTCATCCTCTTTTCCCCAGGCAACCATAATTGTGTCCTAGGAAGTGGGCATTTTTCTTTAGCACCTGTTACTCCACTAATCACAATAAATTTTTGAGAGGGTTTAATTCCTAATGATTCTGCTTACAACTTGTTCAATCTGTGCTCCAGTATCAATCAAAAATTCTAGACTAAGTTTTTTTGGACCAACAGGAATTGATATATAGGGTTCTTTGTTTTTGGACCATTGAAAAATATGTATCATGCGGGTTGGGCGGCCCGAATCCCAATCCGCATTGCTTAGTTTTTTGATCTCCTAAACTCTTCACTTAGAGGCACAAAGGGATTGTTTGTTCTGTCAGAGGCGGGGGGAGAGGGGGAGTTCTTGTCTTGTCTGCTTGGAGGAGGAGATTCAGTTGCTCTGCGTTCCAGGATTTCAACCAATTTTCTGATGCAGCTAGTGGATTGCCCCTGCAGCATAGCGCGGGGCACTCCTAAAGCTAATGCTTGTCGTCATAAATTATTGCGCAGAGGGCTGTTAGTTTGATTTACTGAGGCCGGCAGACCCTGAAAGGGTTCCAGTTCATGTTTTGGGTATGGTCAACCCTCCAATTTTCTTGTGTGAAATACCTTCCTACCTCTCCCTAATTGTTCTGATAGAGGCTCAAGGTCCGACCATGCCATCTCTCGTCCATAACTCACCATGTCATGTAACAGCTCTGCCCAAGTAGGGACGTGTGCAGCGGGGGCGTGAAGGTTCTGATCATTATGCTGTTGGGCCCGAATGACCCTTTCCTTTAAATTTTGCATATATATCTTTGCTGTGTCAGGCAGACCCTTAATAAGGGGCCTTAGGTGGACTGGGTCTACCGGAGCCATTAACGGAACATCGAAGCGTCCTCGGTCATACATTGCCTGAATACAAGCAGCTTTCTGCATTGCCTCTGATAAGCCAGACAGTCCCCTAACTTTGATTATTAGTGGCTCGCCTCTTTCTCTGGGGTCTATTCCCCCTGCCCAGTAAGCAACTCGAGCAGTAATAGATCGATTATCATCTGGGAACCCCTCATCTAGAAACACTCCCGGTCCCCAGAAGCCTAAAGATTCTTCTCTGTCTAACAATATTCTGTCGCCACCTGAAAAGGAAACTCTCCACAAATATTTGGTTTCGGTTTCCTCAGGCTTTCTTGAAAATTTAGTTTGCAGTTCTCCTAATTCTGAACCTGAATAAGGAGTAGTCCGAACTGTGGTGCGGGGATTCCGACCTCGGGGTCCTTCAGATGTTTCGGTCTTTATCAGAGGCCGAACAGCCACTAGTTCTGAGGATTCTTCTTGTACCTCTTTATCTGGATCTCCCCATATGTCCCCATCCCAGTCCTCAGGCTCAGTGTTAGCAATTAACTTTCTGATTTGCCACATATTAGGGGGTTGGGGTGCCTGCATCAGCGTTGTTTCAATTTGCTGCTCCAGTAACTGGGCGCGTCTCTTTTCCTTCTCTAATTGATACTGCAAGTGTCGAATTTCTGAATTCTTACTTTGATAATCTAATTTCAATTTCTCACTTATTTTATAGTTGTTCTGCGCCTGAATTAAGCAACCGCCCAGAATGGCACAAATAACACCCTTGCCTTTGCCGTCCTTAAACTTAGCATGGCATTCCTCCATTCTTTGCAAAACCTTTTCAGGATCTGACCAATTATTTCTGGCCCAATCTTCCCCACCTTCTGAGGGGCCACATTTCTGTCTCCATAGGAATTCCTTTATCGACATCCTGCCGACTACTCCAATTTTGTGAAATGTTGCAGTTTGAAAGCCATAGTGGTAGTGGTGGTGGGGGGGAAGGAGATATCAAAACAGTATCGGATTCACAAACAGTCTGTGGACCGTAGGTCCGATAGCCTTCCTAGGAGCGAATCGAGTTCCCAAATAGTGTGATCAACTATAAGCTCGACCCTGGCAGTATCGGATTCACAGTCTGTCAACCGTAGTTCCGATCGCCTCCTCCCAAACAAGTAGTCGAGTTCACAAACAGCAGGATTTATTCAAATGCAACATTTACAAAGCAGGTTTTGGATGTCAGTACAGGAAATTCTCTACTAGAGCGTGGGGTTTTAGCTAACTCTGATGTACGAATGTGCAATCATCACTCACCCCAGAAGATGGGAGAGGGGGCTCAGTCTCGAGTCTCCTCAGGCGGCGTCCTGACGCAAGGGGAGGAAAGGGGGATCAGCGCATCAACTGATCCAGAATTTATGATGGATTCTTCCCTCTCACTTCTTAGTCTCTTCAGGCAGCATCCCAGCACGAGGGGAGGGAAGGGGGATCAGCCTCTCGACTGACCCAGGAGTTACAATGGATTCTTCCCCCCTCCAAACCTTTTCATCCTTAGTTCACCTTTTATACTTTTCTTTACATTCAGGTGGAGCTTGAGTGACTAGAGTCATACTTAATATTGTTATTGATTGGGGAAAAAGTTTCTTGCTTTCATTTAAAGGTACAGTCAACCGAAAATCTAGAGCGCATGCTCAGTGAGGGGTGGTCGTACCTCGGAGGCGGGTAACTTTTGGGATGGAGGTGTGGTTTTCACATTATAATGAGCAAAGTTCAAGCAAAGTTCATCTGAAAGGAGTGATTTGCCACCTTTGCTGGCTCAGCACCAGACATGTTATCGTATATCTACCATTGGATAGCCACTGTGCGGCTTATCAGCAGCCCAGCACAGGGAGTGCAACAGAGTTTGGCCGCGGTGTCTTCACTTCGCTCCATCCTCCGTTACTCCCCTTTGCAGCTGCGAGGAGGGCAGATTGTGTTGCCTAGGGAACCGTGGAGGAGCAGAGTCCATGGATACCAGCCATCCTGGAAGTGGCAACTGTGTATCACCCCAAGCAAGCTTTGTAATGTCAAAACTTCTGTTAGGCCCTAGTTTTCCTCTCAGTTCCTGCTTTCAAACAATTCTTCCACAAACAATTATTCCACAACTTTCCAGGATCACATTCTTGAGCTTTATCAGTGCAAGGGATGTTATTCTTAACTCAAAAGGCTTCATTCACACTGAGTTCAGAGCTGTATGTTCAGCCTCACCAGATTGAGGAATTTAGTGTAAGTAACCGAGGAAGACAAACTGGCAAACTGGACATTTTAAGCTTGAAATGTACACTCTGGTGACTAGTTACACATGCATGCTGTCATTTGCATGAACACGAAGCTTGCTCCTTCTACAGATTAGAATGTCAGCACTCATTTTTTGCTCTGAAAAGTCACTGGAGAATGTGATGGCTTGAACACTGTGGCAGATGGTATAGCTTGAGATGGAACAGCGCTCTCCCATGACCTTGAAGGACCAGGGTATACTGGTCCTCCCTTCACTGTTCCCATGCGAAGCTTACTTCAGAGAGTAATTGGAGGCGTCACAGAGCCAGCTGATTACTGGCATCTGCAAGGCCACAAATCCATAGCTGATTTGATAATCTTGTGCGCAATTAGTTAGACTATTGGCTTATTTAGCAACCGCACTTCGCGTGCTTTTTGCAAATAAGGTATTGTATCCGGGACAGTACAGCATATAAGTTGTATCTGATGCTCAATAAAGGGTCTTCGGTCTTTGGTACATTACACCAGAGTCCGTGCACATCATACGCTGCAGAACACTACTGAACAGAAATCAGAAAACAAGTAAATTGCTTATAGAACAATGTGATTAGTTTATATCTGGGCAAAATTTTGAGCAGCAGTGCTAAAACATCTTACCATGACTGTACAGAAGAGTTCACTCTTCACAGAAAATATCTAAAAACGCCCTTATGCCTTTCACTACATCTGTAGTATGCCTGGAACCTGAATACTCTATGTTCCCCCAACTCAGAAAAAGGTGCAGAAAGGCTACAAAGACATTCCTCAATCTGGGAAAAAAAAAAAAAAAAAAAAAAAAAAGTGAAAAGGCTTACAAAATCAGGACTGGAAAGGATAAGGTGAACAGGGGTTGACCGAGTCCTGTCTCGTCTCATAAAACGGGGCCCAAAATGAGTCTAACGAGCTCCAAACACGAGGAGCTGGTTTTTCATACAACATATAGCTCAGCTGTGCAACTTACTGCCTTGGGAGGCAGTAGCTTCATTGGACAAATTTATGGAAGAAAAATCCATTGAGGGTTATTAAATACAAGACATAGTGTCTGGGATCAGAAAACCCATGAGCTGTAAATCATTAGAAGTTAAAAGAATATTCTGGGAACATACCTCAAACTGCTTGCTGTGCTCTTACAGTTTTTCCCAGGTATCTGATTTCCTCCACTATTGGGAACAAGGTACTGGCATAGATGGACTTTTGATCTGCCCTGGTTCAGCTCGTCTTGCACTTTTGTTGCTTTTTTCCACTGTACAAAAGCCATAATGCTGCCAGTTCAAAGCTGTTAATCGACTCTTGTAAGCTCACTTACTGCAAGGGCAAACTATGCAAAGTGTGTAAACCAACAGACTGTGTGTTTCTCTTCTACATCCCAGATCTGTCAGCTGCAGCACGGATCTGTAAGAACAGCAGGTTTCATCTCCTGAAGTTCTCTGGAAGTGAGGGCAATATTGACAGAGCAGCTCGATGCCACGTTCAGCTGCTGTGAGTGTGGCTGAAACCGCTCTCAAATTCTGGCGATTCTGTCCTGGGGAGATCTTCTCCGTAGTCCAGGGATCTCGCAGTGCTTGGGACTCAGGGCAACTGAACGAAGACAAATTCCACTCGGCAAAGCTCTGGCAATCAGGGTGTTGCACACGATCAGGAAATGACCTAAAACACTATGGCTGTGGTTTTCAAGTTGACAAACTTTGTTCCCTTTATTTCTGTGGAAGGAGAGTTAAATCCACAAGGCACTTTTTGAAATTCCACCAAATCTACTTCCAAACATTTTCTAATCACCACAGGAGGAAGATTTCTGCTGTAAAATACTTCAAAGGGCTTACATATTTATTAATTAAAATATTTCTGAAAAGATAATCCTGGGGATAAATTTCCCCAAAATTTTCTTTAGTAAGCAGACATAGCATTAAATTACAGGGAAGCTCAACTATTATCTCATAGTTTTCTTTTTTTTTATTATAGACTTTTTATCCACATGAATGATAAAGAAACTACAACAGAATTAAATACCTTTTTTTATAACAGTGATTATATTCTTAATTACACTCAATATTAAATTGTAAAATATTTCCAGAGGAGTACAATCTTAATTCATACAGCAAGCAAAATATCAGGAGGAAGAAGGGGCTGGGAGGAAAGAGGTGTCAGAATTTCCAGTCTGCTTTTAAAAAGCACTGTGTACGGCTAACACTTTTCTATCCATCCATCCATCCATCCATCCATCCATCCATCCATCCATCCATTCATCCAAATGTGGTTCTAGCCCATCTGATGAGACGCGCGTTTCTTTCCATAAAATGATCGCTATTCAAAAGCAAAAGATGAACTGGCAGATGCTGTCAGTGTCTGTGGCGTTGAAAAGATCAGCAGTTCCTTTCACAGCTTATCTGTCTGATTCATCAAAAGCATTTTCTCTATCCAGTTCAGTACTCCTTCTAAAAACACAGAGACTTAAATTTTGGTACCACCAAAAAAGATCCAGGACAGGCATTTTTTGTTTTGTTTTGCTTTTACTAATAAATGGCTGCTACATTCTATTTTACATGGTCGTCCATGATGCATTGAGGTCACTCGTCCTTGGGCTCAGAGGAACCTGATTTGTTTGTTCTTTAAATTCCCAAGCCCTTCCATTTTCTCAGTCTTTTTACAAGTCAGATTGCTGAGTGGTGGGTTATAACTTACAGGGTAACAGCTGCAAAAGACTCTGTGCTCTAGGAATAATAAGAAAGAGAGAAAATGTTACTAACACTAAACACAAGTTTTAGGTTTTTTTCAGTTAGACATGGACAAAATTTATTTACAATCTCTAGAGAAAAAAAAAAAAAAAAGGATACATTAAACCATCACCTGCTCCTGAGGCATCCTGAATTTAGCTAGCTAATGTTTGCAAATCACGTGGAAATTCTCCCGTTGAAGTGCAAAGTGACTAAACACAACGAGCCCAGCTGTGGAAACACAGGACTGCTGAGAAACACTGAGCACGAGGTGAGTGGCTGCTCAGCAGTGCCCAGGCACTTTCCTCCCTTGGTGTACCATGTGTTTATGTATGTGCACACTTCCTGAGGCAACACTTCGCTGCCTGGCACATGGAGAATCTGAAACTGCGGCTGAACGATACGGTTACGACTCTCTGCTTGACTGATATATCTTAGCAGTTAAGCAACAACTAATCTTTTGAAAGCGCAGGGGCCTGCTTAGAGAAATCCCCGTCATCTGCAGGGATGCTGTCACAGAAAACAGAAACAGCGTGAGAAATGCAGCTGTCCTGCACAGTGCCAGCACACAGGCAGGGAATGCTGGTGCTGGGATGGCAGCACCTTCCTGGCAGGGAGAATCAGCTGAGAAAAATCCAAGCTGAGAGCAAATGGTTCATCTGGTGCTGCCATCCTCAGGCAGACTTTTATTTTAGATCAATTCTTTGGACAAATAGTGTAGGTCAGGTCCCCCTTTTTCTCATTTAGGGAAGGGGGAGCTTTCTTTTTTTATATTCAGGATATTACCACCACTGAATTTATTTTAAATTGGTATGCAGATTAACGTAGATGCAACTGGAAAATGCTGGCAGTGAGTAAGAAAATATACTCAAGAGGGCAAAATAAATCGATTTGATTCTTAGATTAACCTCATTATCTCAGTAAGCAGAGTTTGGAGCCAAGGATACTGGTTACCTGGCTATTTTATTACTAACTCCTAATATTTTTATTTTTAAATATCTACTTTTTCCATAGCTCAGGTAAAATTCCTTCCCCTATACCATCAAACCCTTGTTCAAATACCCTGTTTTTTTTGCTTAATTCCTTCCCTATGTAGATTATTGAGGTCTTTTATTCTACCTCAGGGATTACTCAATGAATCCACAAGTCAGATTGTGCAGCATAGCCCAGTAGCAGGGCAACAGGCTTTTTGCATCTCATTCTCCAAGCCTCAATCTCCTTGTCTTACAAGAGAAAAAGACAATGTGATTTAAATGTCCAGGGTCTGACACTGGGAACTGAGATGTCCCAGGCCACTGATGCTGCAGACACTGTTCCCTCTAACTGAACACTACTGAAAATCACTACTGAAAAACACTGTTAGGTTTAGGAAGATCCTACACATGGCCAACAGTTTAATCAGCACTTGCAGGAGACTGAACTATGGAGAGCACCTCCTTTGGCGTTTTTAAAGCTATACTGGCCCTCAACTGGCATTCACTCAACTGCAGTCTCCTCCCAGAAGCTCTGTTTCGTTAACAAACTTCATCGCATGGGACACGTCAAGGTAGTTTCCCCTCTTTTCACTGAAAGCACGTTACCCTGAGGTCACTTTCCAGTGCCAGAGAGTAGAAGCACTGAGGCTATTAGGCCTGGATTCACTGAATGATCAGCTCATCAGTGAGCTGTCCTACCCCAGTGAAACCTCATGGTTTGGGTGGTATCAGCTCTCAGCTTTGGACCACAGCACAACACGTCCACAGTTAAAATCAGTAACATCATGCAACAGACTGACTCTTAATTCTTGCAATGGCTGCAAACAAAAACCTGATGGCCAGGCCAGTGAGAAGAGCATCTCTTCTTTCACAAGTTCACCTTTAGCTTTTGCTGAGGTGTGCACCGAGCTTTTCTTTCCTGATCAAGCTTGCTGCATAGGGAATCTGCAATGACACAAAAACGAAGCCACTGCTTTAAGCCAAAGTTTTACTAATGAGCATCGAAGATGGAAACTCTGGAAGTGAAAGGTTTTGTTTGTGCCTCGACACGATCTCAAGAGAAAGTGCCTTAAATTAAAGGGCAGAAGTCTTTACACCACTGCAAGAAGAATGTTGAAGCAGAAAAAGCAAAAAGTGCCCCAATTAAAATGACAGATCTTAAAATCCAGTGTTAAGGGGGGAGTTCTCTCCTGATATTTTATTTACATCAGTTGTTGAAGAAAAATGACTGTCCACTTTGCTGTGTGTGAGATGATAAAAATGATTTTCTATAATAGTGCAGGCAAAACCCACTGATCTCTGCACAGCTGAAACAGAGCAGGTTGGAAGCAGGAGTCTTCCAGCTTCCATAATTAGCAAGTTCATAATAGTTATCTCTGACTGGCACCAATCTGAAGGGAAGCCACTGAAGTGGAACAAATAATTAAAGGAAAACAGAGAACATGGGTGTATTAGGGAGAACATAAGCATATTAGGGAATACAGTTATATTTAGAAATATAGTGGAATGATGTGTTCACTGACTACTGGGAATACTGTGAGGGGCTGTTCTTTATCAATGCTGGGCTTTTAGGACACAACAAAACTAAATTGCTCTGAGATTTCTCCCTGGCTGGGAATCCAAGAGACCACAAATTCTCTATTCTTTGATGCTGCCTTTTGCAAGGACTGGTTTGGAGGGCTGCATGTTGGGAATCACCAACGACATGTTCCTACACTCCCTGGTGCTACTGCACGCCAAGGTGACCTGCTTCTGATGCCAGGCACTCCACAATATATTCAGGGTAATATCAAATACGGCTGTGTGAGCCAGCAAATAGGCTGGGCTCAAGTCAGCACCGAAGCTCCAGGAAGAGCAAATAGAGCAGTGAGTTCAAGCGACCTGCTCCGCACGCACTAGCAGGATACCGGGAGCACATACATTTGCACCCACATCCACTGTTTAGCAGGCTGCCCTTAGACCAAGCATGCATTCTCTTAAATCCCTGTTTTGGTTTTAATTACATTTGCGTGAATTGTGCTCTGGGCTGGTGTAAGCTGCAGTATCTGCAGTGTCACCTATGACCAAATGTATCCATCCTGACCTGCCTTAACAAGGGAAAGAGCAAAGAAACAGTTCCTCAAATCACTCATTTGTATGATTTATATTCAGGAAGCATCCAAACCTGGGGGCAAAAAGAGCCACAGACAAACTGCTTAAATAAGCACTTTTTGGCCTGGACTGGTGATGTTTCTACCAAGCACTTTCTCCTCTCCTGCTCACACACACCAATCCCTCATGCTGCCCAACAAGCAACATCAGTTTGGATGGCAGTCAATTATATAGGACATCTCCCGGGCTGTACTGTCCCAAATTATATGATAGGGGACACACTGGCAGAAACCAGCTGTGCTAAATCAAGCTGTGTGCTAAATTGAGCTGTGGATGTTGTCTGCCTTGACTTCAGCAAGGCTTTTGACACAGTCTCCCATAACATCCTCATAGAGAAGCTCAGAAAGCGTGGACTGGACGAGTGGACTGTGAAGTGGATTGAGGACTGGCTGGATGGCAGAGCCCAGAGGGTGGTGATAAATGGGGCCGAGTCTGATTGGAGGCCTGTGGCCAGTGGTGTCCCACAAGGGTCAGTACCGGGCCCGGTGCTCTTCAACTTGTTCATCAATGACTTGGACAAGGGCACAGAGTGCA
>NW_028289819.1:0-26711 GCF_059628265.1 Tinamus guttatus | reverse complement strand
TATAAATTTGTTTGGTCACCCCACGAGATGGTTTGGTAAATGTGTTATGGAAAAAAAAATTATCCAGAAAATTAACAGTATGTTAATATGGATCAGTTGCTTGTCTGATTCAGCCCATGAAGCTTCTGTCAACATATCTGAGCATTATAAGCATTATCTGCGGGATTGGGACTGGGGTGGGAATGAATAACTGGGTAGACAGGAGACTAAGAACTACTTAAGCCAGCATTAATAACCCAAAGGAATGTGTGTATAGTCTTGCTCTGTGTGCTCTTGCGTTTCTGTGTGTTTGTATAAAATGCAATTAAAAAAGCAATGCTAGCAATACATGGATGTGCAAACACAAACATTTTAGTGTTGTATTAAACAAGTGTAATGACCTTACTGCAAACCTTTCCAAACTTACGCAACTGGCAGTTGTAACTACCTACGATGATACAAGAATTAAAACAGTGAACATAGTTCTTCTAGAATCTGTGCAGTCAATGACTCTGCAACGACATAATGAATTGCTACTGCTAAAAATGATTGACTCTTTTCAGTGGCATGCTTTTAAAATTCAGCTTGTCATGTCTTTTGAAAAATGGGGCATCATTTTATGCTTCCTTTATCATGTTTTAAAGATAGTCCATTGGAAAGTCCAGAAATAGAGCAAAACTGTAGCATAGCAATACTGCTTCTGGTTCTTGCACATTCTATTTTTCATGCAATAAGCATAGCTTTAAAATTTTGAAGTGTTACAGAGTACCACGCATAATTGAGGATGGAACCTGTATTTGCAAATAGTAATATATTTTAAAAAAATCTAAATGAGATAAAAAAGGAGGGAGAGAAGCCTCACTGTGGTTTCCGGCACACACAGTGACAGGCTTTGCTCTGTGTCAGAATGAATGAGACCTTCTTAACGGGTTGAGAGCAGAGCTTCAGTGAGGCGCTTTTATCTGCCTTCGTGTATGGGGCTGAAATTGATCTGATGGCGTAGAGGTCTAATGGAAGCATATATCGTAATACAGACTTGCATTATCCATATGTCTGAGTGTATGAGTTGGGACAAACTGTTTTTATTACTTCGAAATTTTATTTGTGGTTTATAGTGTGGGAAATATAGGCAAACTGCAGTTTTGAATATGTTAAAATGACATTCAGTATAGAGACTTACAAAATTGCATAAAAAACAGGTAAATTCTGAATTTCCAGGTAGATTAAAAAGCATGAGATTTGCTTTTTCTTTTAATAAGATTTAGGGCATGAAATACCTTACACTTCAATGTTCACTACATACTGCTTTAGTATAATATAAATACATGTATGTGTAATCTAAATGCATGTGTGTGCGTGTATGTATATACACACACGCACACACGTGTGTATAAATGTGGTATAGGCGTAATGTAATTGAAGATTGTGGATGCAGAAAACCTTTTTTTATTGGTTCCTATACTTCTGGAAAAACTAGTTATTAATCTTTAATGTCATTAATGTGGCATAACTGTATTGAGGGGACTGAGCAAACATTTGTGTTAATTGAAATGAGTGCCATGGAATTACACAGGAGGGAGGAAGAGGGGAAATTGTCAATATAGTTAAAGCTTGATCTGTAAAGCCAGAATAAAAGAGGGTTCTAGCACACAGATGATGCACAGGGGAGGAGCCAAGGCTCTGTTGTAGTCAGGGCTTCCTGGCTGCTCTGGGGATCTGAAAAGCACCTTGTGCTCTGGTGGAACCTTCTGAGGAAACAGCCTTTTCCCTAGCCTTCCCAAAAGGTCTTGTGCTCACCTTTGCAGAGTCCTATGCTGAAATCTTTGTAATTGCTAGGCAGGACTAGCAATTTAATGTTTTAAGGCATGACTGCAGTCCTTTTTTATTGTTCTGTTTATGTATTTATTTTGTTTGCAGTTGTCCATGCTACTGTTTCTGATTCTAAAGTTTGCCTCTCAATTTTTAAGTCCGGAAATCAAATGAAAATTCCAGAAAGTGTTGTTGAAGATTTTGTAGGATGCTATGACTGCTCTAATAACCCTTCAGGAGTTGTTATAGTTTTGAAGGTGTTTTCCTGTTTTTAATCCACAGTAGGCTTTATTTTGTAAAGAGGGTTTTATGTCATGTATTGCTGGAAGCACTGTGATCATCTCTGCATCGTGAATGCTGTCTAGATAGAGGCTCAGTTGAATGATGCATTGTTGCAAGTGACTTAAGTATGTGAGAAAGCAATATATTCTGCATTTTCTCCCATATAAAATTATGGTGTTTAATATTTTCCCATTTAACCAGTCATCATAACTGCAGCAGCTGTGATTGCATGATTTTATTTTTTTTGCCCCCAAGTACTCAAATTGCCAAACATGAAGCTATTGCCTTTCCCCCATAAGTATGCTGTAGTATGTACATTAGGCAGTTAATAAAACATCTCTGTAGAAACACAAAATTTTCCAATTCTGGGCAAACTTCCTTTGAATATGAGGGGTTTTTTTCTTTTTCTTTTTTTTTTTTTCCTCCCCTCAGCATGTATGTTGCTTGGATGAACTCTTTTTTTTGAATAGTGGCTCAAACTTGAATTGCAATTCTTCATTTTCATTAAGGATTGGTAAAACTCAGAAAAATGAAATTGGAGGTGAATTTCCTCAGTTTGATTGAGAATATGAAATAAGATTTTAAGTTCTTAACTTTATTCTAGAAAATTCATAATTACTGATTGCATTTTGAGCTCATGACATTACCAGATCATTATCCTAACTTTTCTTTTAGGGAGGCTTTTATATAATGACGCAATATTGCAGGTAGTTTTGCCCTGTTCTTCAGGATCAACCTACCCCCAGCTTTACGTTAGCCATAAAAAATGTAGAAAAATATTATTTTAATCAACTGATGAGAGTAGAATTGTTGTTTGGCGGCCTACTTAAAAACAGACAAATAGAGACTTTGTTAATGCCAATGTATAAGGTTTGAATTATTAATTACTATCCTGTTGAGCTGCAAAACTATGGGGGAAAGTATTCTTGCATTGTAAAACACTTCTGCTTTTATTACATTGTGTTGAGTATATGAAGACATACGATTATAGAGCACTTAGTAAGCCTGAAGGACATTTGGCCTCATGTAACTGCTTTGCTTGAATTCTGAGGAGACTTTCAATTCACTGCATGTTTTTTTGGAGATGGGGGGGTGCACTGAACAGTGTTTTTAAGCAGTCATTTGATGTTTGTTTTTAATCATAACAGGAATTTCCATTTTTTACCTTGACGGCCTTTCCACCAGGCTTCCTCGTCCATGTTGGTGGTGTTGTCAGTGCACGTTCGGTGAAGCTCTTGGATCGCATTCACAATCCCGGTACGTTAACACAATACATTTTTCCCAAGTCAAGATCTATCACAATGTTCCTGTATTTCTAGACTTTGAAATATTCTATCTACTAAAATGCTTATACATTATAAAAATCTCTACCAACAGTATTTGCTGAAGGTAATATTTTTCATACAGGCATTTCAGCTTGAAAAATATTAGTCTTTCAGAGAGTATGTTTTTAGTGAGAATTTTCTAGTAAATTAATGAGAAAAAAATTAATTCTAATAACTTTGCACCAATTTTTTTTGAATTATCAAGAGGCTGATTATTTTTGACCACTGCTTAATATTAAAATTTGATGCTAAAACATGAGTATGTTGAAGTAATTGGTCTAACTAGACATGTTTTCTAATTTTATCTCCTTATAATCCTTCAGGACTAATCAGCACAGTTTAGCTCAATATGTGTTTTTAACTTCATTTAAGAGAAAAAGAAAAAAAAAACACTTTACAACTCTTTTTTTCTGTTTTTATTAAATAATATATACAGAACACTGCTTAAAGTATTTTTTGTTCTAATATTTACCTGGAAACTGCAGTACTGAAAAATACATGTTCTGCATGTCCTAGTTCTGATATCAGAATTAAATCATTTTGTCTCTGAATTTTGTTACATTTACTGGAACGAGTGATGAGGGTTATTTTTTTAAAAAAGTTGGAGTTAATTAGTGGTCTCAGAACATGGCCAGGTGAAACAAAATAGTAGTACCTGTACTGATTTTGCACGTACTTGCCAGGAGTAATAAAGCTTGTGCAAAGGCATTTAGAAAACTGTTACTTCAAATTTTTCCATTTTATTTCTTTTTTCTGCAAGCAGTTCTGCAAACAGTTAAATTGTTGCTGGTTGGAGGAATCAATAAACTGCCAGAGAAATTGGAATAAAATCTGAGACTTAAGAAAACTACTTTAAGGGATTTTTAAAACACCCAAATGCACAGTATTTTTTTTTCCTGCTTCTTAACTTTTACTCTGAACCTTGCAGTGGAGAAAAGGTTAAGAGAAATCTCCAAATGTATTTTGGATGTGTCCCCACCCTGTTTCTTTCCTACAAAGTCCTCTTAAGCTTTTTGTATTTTGGCATGAAGCTGATACAGGTAACTTCTGTATTATGTACTAAGTTTATGGTATTATAAATTTATTTAAGAAAAAACAAAAAGATATCGGTTATGCTCAGAATGTTGCCAGAATAGTTTCATGCTTTATGCACTCTTATTTTCACCAATTGACTGTAGAGATGCATATGTGTATTTGCTTTGCAGCACTTCTGAATTTTTAGATTGCTCCTGACAAGTGAGTGTAAGATGCATGATACTTCAATCTCAGTATATTGCAAAACAGTAACAAAACGACAAAAAAGGGAGAATGGAGGGTCATGGTTAGGAGTTGAAAGAGGAAGTAGTAGAAAGACTTTCTGATATACCATTATCTTTTAAGCAGTTGAGTCAAGTCTGTAAAATATAAAAGGAGATGTTAACTGGCAAGTAAATGGATCTGAAAATATAGAGAAGGAAAGAATAGTTTAAGGAGCTGTTTGAACACCAATGAATAATACAATAATTGCTCTGTAGTGTACACCTTGATCACGCCTAGTGCTAGTTTGCTATAGCATGCTCCTTTTTCCCTTTCTATTTCAGCCTCTTATTAACTCTGCTGTCTGTGTCTTTCCAGTTCCTGTGGAGTGGTGTTGTCAATTGTGTTCTTGTTGGTAGTTTTTTTTTTTTTTTCCACTATTCTGCTCCTATAACTGATCTACTAATTTGCTGTTTTGAACTCAGCCTTTGTCGGAATTATGGGTAACACAAGATCATACAAACTGCTAGACTGGAATAGTTTCAATTCAGGTATTTTACTAGTCATTCAGTACTACATATGCTGACAGAAATTATGGCAGCTCAGTGAAGTTCTTAGCAATGCTGTAGAACGTTATTAGGTTAATACTTCAAATTAAAATCTGTTTAATCAACAAATAACTCAGTGTCTTATTTGCTTTAGTGTTTTCAAAGGTTTCCTTTAAAATTGTGAAACATTGTTTGAGTATAAAATAGCATTGTTAATAATTTAATATCAATCTGAAAAGTCGAATATTCAGGTGATAATTTCTTGGGAGCCTTCAGCTCAGTGTCCGCAAAACGTAACATAGGGAAAGATAATAGATTGTTGTTTATACAAGCAGGCTGGTGTCAGGTGTGTTTTTCATGAGCTTACACTTCAGGTACAGCTGTACTTCTGATGGCTTGAGGAAAATGATCAATGTATTTATTCAAAAGGACATAAAGATTGACCGAAAGACCAAAAATTAGATGCCAAAGTGGTGTATCTTATCCAGGGTGTCTTGTTTCATAAATCTTGTGTTGTAAAATGCATTAGCTTGCGGGACTTCGGTGTTATTATTGGAACTTCTAAAGTCCTCTAAAACCTAACTCAAAGTCCAATGTTCTGTTTTTAACAAAACTTAGTGACCAAAGCATGTGATTTCTGTGTACAGCTGTGGAGAGAATGGAAGAGCTGATGATAGAGTCTGTATAAAATACTGACCTTTTCAGAGGGAATGAGAAGGAAAAGAAGGCCTTCCTCTCCCTTTTGAAACATTAGATGCCTTGGAAGAAGCAAAGATTTAGCTTCTTTACATTGAATATGCAAGCCAGCAGAACTTGCCAACCAGTGATACTTTTCTAAAAGTGAGCTCTAGAGGTTTGTTTCCTCCAGAAACAAAATACCCTTCCTGTTCCTTCACTGCTGCAGTGCGCTTTGTGTACAATTTGTCTCTGGAAGTTGAACAGTCATTCTCTAAACTTCAATTTATCTATACATTTTTCATTTTACAAATAATTCAGTCACAGGTAGTAGCTGAAACCATTGGCTCATTTTTGTCTATACTCTTGGCATTACAGTTTTGAGACTATGCTTTTGTGGATTTGATTTACGTTTTTCAATTATAGTCATCTTTAAATTTGTTTTTACTTTCCATATAATAATAGCATTATGCAATGCTCAGAGTACTGGTGTAGCATAGACCGTTTCAAGATGTTAAATGAAGAATTCTTGGTACATCTTGTATGGTACTTTCAAAAGTTTGACTTAATTGTTGCTTTTTTGAGCTCCTGTTTAGGAAGATGTAACCATGGAAGAATTTAATTAGAATAATTGAGTAACTGAATTACCTACAGACATCAAGCATATATTGAGCTAGGATAGAAAGTGATTGAGAAATGTAAGTCATAGACAGCTAAGGAGAAATTGTGAATTCATTCCTTGACAGAAGAGATAAGAAGGAAGAAGAATCCATATCTATATTGCGTGCAGTTATACTCGCAAGTGATTGTTATATAGACCTGGAGTATAAAGGCCTAAAATACTTATTTTAGAGTTAATGCTCTTTCAATGCCTGTATATGTTTCTCTTGCGTTTTGTAGAAAATACTGCTGCTGCCTCCACATATCAGGAACTTTCTAGTAACAGCTTTGCTATTTATGCTGTTGGGCAGGGCTAAGTAGGTTTGCTTATATGTGTGGAAGTATATTGCTTTTGCAGTCCTAGGTGTGTTGTTATATCAAGAATATAAAGAAGGTATATAAAGTCACTATATATGAGCTGTTGTGGATTGTGGTGAAGTGTCTTAAGATGCATCAGGACCATCTGAGGGTGGACCCTTACCTTTTATGATTTATTAGAACCAAGGTTTGTCAGTAGGGTTTTACTCTTTTTCAGCAGACATCCCGGAAGACTGAATATTCCCTTTCTGTGTACATGTTTATGTAACTGGGCAAATGTTGGTTATTGCTAGTGTAGCACAGAATGTTGATAAATTTCCTTTGGAATTCATAAATTAATAAATTTGGCATTTAAAGTCTTTGCCTAATAATAAGTGATTCTATTTAATCATGTTTGTTGACTGAAAGATCTCCCTCAAGTTCGACAAATGGTGTGAGAACCATCATAGACTTTTCACTGAACAAAAGCTTTAATAAAGCTGTTGTTTATTCCACCACTGCAATCTATATGTAAATAATAAGAGAAAGAACTTTGGTCCTGTGGAAGATTGTTATTCTTGCATGTTACTTCCCCTAATTTCAAAATGTGGAGTTCTACTAAAACCGTTTTATTGATAGAATTTCCCTCATCGATTTCAATAAATCTGGGTCAGCTTTACAATCCACCACTTGGACGTATAGAGGTAGCAGTTTTGGTGTGGCCTAAAGTTTATGGTTGTGTTTAGAAGAGAACTAGAATGATTCCAGTTGAAGGCATACATCCCCAGTGTTACAGAAGTATGGGTGAACATGTAGTTGTAAAATATGTGCTGATGGTATTTTAGAAAACTAGAATTTAAGTGGCAGATAATACAAGCTCTAATTGACCTTAATAGTATTGCAGAATGAGCTTTAATGGCTAAGATCCATTATCTGAGTTGAATTAAGCACAACAGATTTTCCTTCTGTCTTAAGTCTCTCTGCACTATTTTTGTTTCACCTGCTTTTTTCTTGATCAGATTGTTATACAATGTAAGCATATTCTCATTCAGCATATATGAAGTTATTTAAATACCCCATGTTTCACATCAAGAAACACTGTAGCTAAACTAACAAAAATTGTGTGATTCGCTTTGTTGGTGTGATTGTACTAGACAATGCAGCTTCTTTAACATTTTGCTGTAATATTTTTTCAGTGCTTTTTTTTAAAGGATTTGAGTTTTTTTTTTTTTTTTTTTTTTTTTTTTATCATAATATACTCTCACTGAGGCCCTTAACTCACTCCAAAGGGACCTGAGGAAAGGGTTCTGGTTAATTAGTTATTGCATGTGGGTGTTCAGAGAGGATTCTCTGTCTCATTTGTCGTAAAATAGAGCGTTGTGACTGTGTGGAAATACGGATGTAGAGACTCTGCGAGTGTTACGGATAAAAGCCTAAGTGGCACAAAACTGAGTAGGAGGTGCAGAGGCAGCATAAATTCCTGCTAGACAACTAAATGTCATTGTCCTACAAAGTGAGGTGGCTTGCCCCATTCCTGCCGACTGGTGCGCAGAGTATCTTGTCTATGAACACCCGTGTTCTTAGACAATGCAGATGAATCCTTTTTTGTTTGAAATTCTGTGCGTTTCTTCCAAGAATTATGTTAGACCTGGGCTTGTTGTGGCCTGTTTTAAGGTGCCCAGTTAATTGGGTTTAATGCTTTAAAATGTATGTATAATTAATTTTGTTATGCTAATTTCAAGATAAATGCACTTTATAATGTTTAGAAGACAGTGTCTTGTCACAGGATAGTATCTCCAGCTGTTGATAGTAAGTTGCACCTTCATTGCTGTGCTTTAAAAATGCCTTTTGAAGATTGCTTATTTTTTAAAATTAATTTATGTATTGTGCCTAGACAATAGAGCAACAGATGCAAGATAGAATAGGTAGTTTCTGTGTTATCTGCCAGCTCTCCAAAGCAGGAGACATTGCCCTTGATACTGTAATTGGATCCATGAAAGCAGATTCCTGTATCTTCTTTGTGTCCCATCCGTTTTAGTGTTAGAGGAACGGTATGCAGATTTATGAGGACTTTATCATTGTTAGATGAACGTCCAATTTAAATAATAACTAAAAAGATTGCAAAGTGTATTTAAGTCTGATACCTGTCGTGTTATCTGCCAAATTAATTTGTGGTGTTTAAAGTTTGTTTATGTCCAGGCAGTGTTTTTGAACCAGTTTAACCAGTGTCAGTTTATGGAAAACTACTCCCTTCAAGATGACTTGTAATCAAATATTGAGTGACTTCTGCTCATTCTTATGATCAAACAGGTATGCGACTTTTAATGTGCGACTTAATATAAAAACTGTAGAGTAATGGACGTTGGCTTTTTTTTCAGTAGTTACTTTCATCTGGGATGTTCTGTTCAGATTTACAGTGTGTCATTAGTTTTGGTTACAAGTGTAATGTCACATGGTTAAGGATATCAATTACCTTGTGCTTTGTGCTGTAAGGCTTAGAAAAGGCTAATTCATAAGGGTCTGAGCATATAAACTGTTCAAGTAGTATTAAGTTGAGATTAGGAACAAGTGCCCTGGGATATCTCAAGGCTTGGGGCCCTCGAGAGTATAAGACTGATAGGACTGAGTGAGTTGACAGTAATTGGAAGTTGAGGAAGGAAAGCCAGACTTTGAATTAGAAGTTACAGTTCTCGTTTAGGGATGAGATAATTAAAACATATCCTGATATATTATAGAACTTATTGGCTCTACTGATGGGAGAGGTACTGAGAGAAATACTCACTTTTTCCCAATTTTGAGAATTATTTTCATATTAAAGCTAGCTAGAATTGTCTTCATATCTTCACTCCTCCATAGTGAGCTGCCACTAAAAAGTGATCCTGCTCTTCTATCACGTGTCTTGCAGCTCTCTGGTGACCGTGTAGTTGCAGAGTGAGTCACTTTGCCTGGCTGACTCAATAAAAAATGGCCCCTGCAAATGAATGGTTTTGTGTTGAATCAGTCAACTGAAGTAACTCATCTTGAAAAAGCATGAAGGCTGCATACGTTTTTAATCCTAGATGTTCTTAATGCTGTTTCTTCATTCACTAAAGAACTTGGTTTTTAGTATAAAAAATCTTTCTTACTGCTTAGCTTGTTCGGCAGTCAGGGTTGGAAAAATGAGATGTTTTCTGACCTCATCTTATGTGACAGAAGAGCAGTGACAAAATACCTTCTCTAGACTGGATGTTTTATCTGTAGTTTAAGGTTTGTGGGAATGAGCATTCCTCTTTGCTGTTATGTTTGCAATGCTTTTTTAGTATTTTAGGGCATGTTAGATCATTTGGATTTATCAAGTTAAAACTACTTCCTTCAGTTTCCCTATCATCGTAAGCAAAGTTACCATTTTCACGTGTTTTAGTTTTGAGAATGAAGATAGGGAGTCACTTTTAAAAATCTGCAGTGGCTTTGATTGCCTTTGGAAAGTTTTAATTTTTATTGGTCTGATGTAAGGTTAATCAACACTGCCCACGTTTTGTTTTAGGTTCTCAGGTTTAACAGCCGAGAAGGCTGGGCTTTTACGTACCTATCATCATTCTAAAATACTCAGCAATCGAAACAGATGTAATTTCATTATTCATGAGATAAAAAGATCAAATTAAACATGAAAGTCTATGAGATTATAAACATAACAAAGATGACTTAAATATACAATAAAAAAAGGCACTTTTTAAATCTTTCTGCTGTTTGGAAGCAACTTTAGATAATAGTAAGTTGTTACTGCTATCTTTTGGGACATCAGAACAAAGAATTGCTCATTATTGATTAAGGTAATCGCCATAGTATGTCTATTCTCATTTCAGAATGTTGCGTGATATATATTCATTAAACTTCATTATTAAAATAGGTAGAAAATGAATCATACAATTTCTCTTCTAGAGTAACCGTTTCTGGATACCTGGAGATTCAGTTTTGACACAGTGGCTCTTAAGTACAATCAAGAGATAATCAAGATAATCAAGAAATCATCCTTCTAGTTTTTCTTCAAGTTTTAAAAATCTTTAGGGAACTAGCCAGATTCTGATCAAGTCTTGAAAGTTCCTTGACAAAGGAACATCTAACAAATAGCCGTGGAAGGGTGTTGCCTTTTGTGAATCAGAAAATGCTCAGTCTCTAGTGTTATCTCTAGGTGTAAATTATGGGCAGAATTTTGTCCCAGTGACAGTACAGCCTGGTATTGATTGATCTTTAATTTGAAGGAAAGAGGTAGGTTCTGAAGTGTTGGTGTATGGAACTGACCAAAAGAACTTTTGGACTGTAAGATAAATACTTTGCAGCAGAGGTGGCTGTTTGCATCTTCTAAAGCTCTCCAATGAAAGCAAGTTTGGACAGTTTCAGTTGGAGGAGGTTTGAGTTGGCACAATTTTTATTGAATACTGTACTGTTCACAACATTGTTTTTTAAGTCTTCAGCTTTAGAAATGGTATGCTTTGCTTCCACTTTGTTTATAAATACCATGTCAATTTTGAAATACAATAAAAGTAGGTGTAATAGTGTTTGGTTTCCAATAAAGGGCACTTAATAGCAGTGTAATATTTGCAAACTTTTTTGCTTAAAGATTTAGATAATCCCTGCTATAAACTACCCAGTAGACCTGCTAGAAAAGCTTGTGATTGAGTGCTATGTATGCTTGCCTTTTTGCTTCCACCTAGAATCCAGGGCCATTACTTTCTGTAACCATTTCAGTGAGCTGCCATAGTTTTCAGTCTGTACTGTCACCTGATCCAAGCATGCGCCAAAATACCCACCGTTTCTGGCTACTGTCTGCTGAATCTGCTTTGCAAACCTGTAGTTCTTAAGCTTTTGCCTTAGCCAAAAACAACAACAGACACCCTCATGGGGTGTACTGGACACATGCCATCCTGCTTCCCTAACTCCTCTAATTGTTTATGTAAATCCCTAGCTTTACTAAACTTGTAAATGCTACAATGGCATCCCCATGTGGAATTGTGTGGCTCATGTGTCAAAAAAGGCTGCTTGTGAAAATATTTGTCAGAAGAATACGAATGCTACACATTGCACTGCATTCAGTCTTTTGTATCAATTTATTATTGCAATGTCATGGTGTTTGATTTTAATTGTAGACAATCATGTTGTATTTTAATATGCAAAGGTAAGTGTGTAAATGTGTGAATGTACAGTATTTAAATATAAACTTTTATAAACGTTGGCCTCTTTCTGCAAGAGAAAAATATTCAATTTTATGTCTTAAGCAGAGGACTCGCTCTCCTTTACAAGGACATGTCTTTTATAGAGACTTTTGAACTTGTGCAATGAGAAGTTGTTGGATTTTTGCGAGCTATATTGAGCCTGATCCTGTTTACACCGAAGACAATGGCTGTAAATTGTTTTATCTTTAACAAAAACTAATATTATGGATCAGTTTTATTCTTGTTAATCCTGATTTTGACCAGGCTATCAAAAAGAATGAAAGATTAAATGTTGCCTGATCAAGACATAGTGTTGAGCAACCTCACAACAGTATGCACTTCCCTTATAATCCTGCACTTTGTAGATAGATTAGGTGAGAAAACTGTGTTAACTCTCCAGGAGACTTGCTCCCAAACTTTGGTTTACTCTGTAGATTTCTTGTAGGGAGATGTTACGTGTTTGCATTGAGGTTGGGACCCGTCACTACTATTTCCACCACGTCCATTCCCTTTTAGTATTTTCATTCCTTTTAGTATTTCATCCTGTTTCAGCTTCTACTCGTGGCCATGTGCCTTTCCAGTTTCATGTTATGCTTGTAATGTTATCATTTATTCCACAGCACTTTCCTTCTTCATCTTCAGTCCCTTCATCCTGTTTATCACTTCTGACTCCTTGATTGCGACTTCATATTTCTTTTGCCATTTTTGTCGTAAAAGGGTCATTAATAACTAGTGGGAGTAATTTATGCCAAATGCTTACCCTTAAAATTATGGCCAGAAACTAATTAACTTTCCTTTGCATCAGGCACTTTGTCTAGAAAAGACTGTAAAACTACAGTTACTTCTTTGCAGGTTCCTCCCCCTCCGCCCACAGTGGAATGTGAAAATGTGTGGGGCTGGTCCATAATGGGTTTTAGGCAGCTGCCTGTGGTCCAGTCTAGCTGAGCAAGAATTGCTAAGAATTGCTAAAGCACTGTTTCTACTACTTTTAAGGTTTTGCACTCTTCTATTGTAGAGACACAAAAACACTGATGATGAAATTTACTGTGTATAATTGGATTGGGAAGGAGGAATTCCTCCTGAGATCCATATCCCTCTCACCATGATAGTTAGAGATAGGTGTACAGAAAGCGCTTGTGGGCTTGAATCTTCCCTGCAGCTCCTCCTTTTGTCAGAGGTTTGTAGCCTTTGCCTTAAAACAGGTTTCCAAAATTCCTTTGCCTACCTGCCATTAACTGAGCAGCCTCAGCAGTGATGACAGCTGCTGTTCGGGTACTGTGAAGCACCAGCAACAGAGAAGACCTTTTGCCTCCCCCTTTCCTTGACTGTGCCCACCCCAAGGGGCTCTCATAGCTGAGCTTGGGAACCCTTCTGTGTAATGAGCTGCTTGTGCCTCACCTCAGCTTCTGAAAGCTGGAGAGCCAGACATTGATGGTAGATCATGCGACCATGAGAGTCAGGATTAGGGTATTTTTTCTTAAAGCAGTTAGTTTTGGCAACTAGAGGACGTGTCTGCACAGTGTTTTCACTCTGAGAAACAGCTATTGTAGTGCCTAGAGGTTTTATCAGAAATGCATTGCAGCTGGATTGCTGAGGGTTAGCTTGGATATAATGGAACATTATTGATACAGTCCATAAGGATCCCTAGTCTGTTTTGTGTTTTAATGTATATATTTTTGTCTTGAATGTGGATAACTTCCCAAAGAGCTGTGCTGTAATTTCTTCTGTTCAGTGTATGTCTCTTAGAGCAAAGGTTAGATAAATGTCAGCCTGTGCCCTGGCTGGCTCCTCCTGCGACCTCAGCAAGGAGAAGGATGTTGTTGGTCAATATAGTGCTATTAGTACGTGTGTGTTAAATATACCTAAATTGAAGAGTTAAATATGTATTTATGTTATTTTATTAATAGAAGATGATGATTAGTTTCTTCAGAAAGATCAAGACTCATCTCCAAATCAAAAGCTTAGGTAAAATCAGGAGTGAATACATCCTGCCCTACAGTTCTTGTGTCTCACTAAGTTTCAAAACATTTTTATAGCTACATTTCTCATTTTTGTTGGTCATTCTTTCAAAGGACATAGTGTATGAGAAAGATATGCATATCTATATCTATGTATATATAAAATATACATGTATATAGTATATATACACTATAGATATTTCCATAAATATATATAAATTAATTTTTTAAGATTGATATTTCAAATTATGTTACTGCAAGGAGATCGAGATGAGTACCGGTTCGTATCCAGGCAAAATTTGGTTGATTTCAGAACAATTATGTAAGACCTTTCCCACTTGGATCCCTTTGTATCATCAGAGTGCCTACTGTTTGCTACAGTTTTATGTATTGACAGTTAACATAGTTTTTAAGTTATTGGTTTAAAAAAAAAAAAAAAAAAAGCACCATTTCAAAAGAAGAAACTTTACAAGCTCTAACAGCTCTTGACTTCATAGATAGAAAGCTTGTAAGAAAAATTTTATTTCCATGTGACTAACTCAGTTGAAATGAATGGTTTGCACGAATTTATGTAGTAGGTCTCTTGATTGTATTTTTAAATTTTTAATTCAGGAAATCCATATATTTCACCAGTTGCAGTGTACTTAAAAAAAATAAAGATAATTACAAAAAGAATCCTTTTTGGAAAAAAAAAAGTGCAGTTATGCAGGTTACTAAAGCAAAAAAAGCATCGACAAATACAAACCACACATCTTGCACTTCTTAATTCTGTTAATGTGGAAATACTTTCAAATGCTCATGGTTCCTGTGCATCAGAAATACAGAAACTGCAACTTATCACAAAGTTGTGTTTGACAATGACATAATCTTTCTTTAACAAACATCTTTAAATTCTGGTTAAGCAAGAATTTCTGTCAATAGTAAAGCTGTTTGGATTATTTTATTAATATAAATATGCTTCGTTGTTACGACTACTGCTATTTTTTGATATTTCAAAGGGTGATGTTTTATTGTGAATTATGTGCTGCTGATGTTGGAAAGCTGATAGTATGGTCTGCAAGTGGATCTTCAAGTTTGGAGTGATATCTGCTGTGTTTCTGGTATCAACTGTCACATGGACAACAACAACAAGAATGCAGTGATTTGTTTCATTGACAATAAGCAAGACCGTGAAATCGCCTGCTTGGTGTTTGCTCAATACTTGAGGTGCAGTAGATAAGAAGCAAAAAGTTACAAGATACAGCAAAGCACTTAAATATGAAAAATCCCATCAAATACAGTATCCTTTCAGATTAATTGCATGAAACTTTATATTGACATAGTATAGAATAGTGAACTGATTTATACTTTGTCTTTCAGATGAACCAGAGACACGAGATGCTTGGTGGGCAGAAATCAGACAAGAAATAAAATCCCATGCCAAGGCATTAGGGTGTCATGCTGTAGTGGGCTACAGTGAATCAACTAGCATTTGGTAAATCATGATGTTTTCATTTTCTAAATGCCACAGGCAATTTATTTCATGTTTAGTGGATTAAAAGCGGTTAAACATTTCAACACAAATCTTGATACTGTGCAATTTACCTGTTTGTTAAAGAGGCTTGCTTAGATTCCAGTATTGTATTTGAAGAGTTAATCAGGGTGCCACATTTTTATTTACTTACTTTTAATAAATATCAAAACTTTTAGCCGTTATCTATTTTCAACTTCCCAGGTGAACGTATTTGCTTTTTTAGTAATGTGTATCTATAAAAGGTTTTCTAAACTTGATCTGCTTAAATACTGTTCATGAAAATGTTGCAGTTCTATTACCTGCTAGCGACTGGCAGTCCAGTACTTGTCTTTTAAGCTCAAAGCTTATAATTTAAGTTCTTTACTAGGAATATATTAATAGTCTGTAAAGGGATAATATACTGCCTGGTAGATCAAGCATGTTTTGTTGTAAATTTCACTCTTGTAATTTTTTCTAGAAATTACTTTTATCTTTCAACACTACACTACTGTTCAGTGTATTATACTGCAGCCCTGCAGCCCTCCTACTGGGATGGAGTGTCAAAGTTTCCTAGCTAAGTTTCCTAGCCATGCATTCCAGTCAGGCCAAAGTGCCAGTATGGTACTGGCACTCCGTTCTCTTTGATTAAAAAACAACAACAACAACAAAAATAAGTTGTTCTGTATTTTAGTGTCTTAATGTTAAACTTTGTGAGAGGCTTGGTGTTTTGGAGAAATAATTCAGTTGATGTAATTACTCCTCTTCCTCCCTGCCTCAAAGAAGGTTGGGTTTTTCCAGCTCCAGAAAAAAATCTATTTCTTAATTCTGTGTTAGAGTTGTAAGATAACCAGAAAGGATCAATCTGAAAGACACAAGAGTTCAGTTCTTCACATCTATTGGTCCTTCCCATTAATTTTTTTGCTCTGATTAAAAAAATCTATAATATTGTAAAAGAATGTAAAGAATATAGGTAGCAGTCAGTTACTAGGAGATTTCATACTTCTATTTTTCTTTAGAAATTTGGTGTGATTATATTCGATCATTGATCAGGTATTGGGGTCCCCATGCTTATTTTTCAGATCAGACTGATACTTGTAGACTGATGCTTAAAGATTAAGGATCTAGTCAATAAGTACTGAACTGCCAGATGTAATCTATGAAAAGGAGTCTGGGAAAAAGAGACGACAAGTTAAAAAAAAAAAAAAAGGCAAATAGGTCATTCTAGAAAATGCAGGAAATTATTTCTTTGTGACTTTTTCAGCGTAGTGTTTTAAATATTGAATACTATAGATCTGTCTCATATTTTAACAATTTAAAAAATACTAAGTACTTTGTGATCACACTTTGCCAGTATGAGAAATTTATTTCTCCTAAATTAGGAATAACGTCAATTATTTTACATGCTATATGCATCATTATAATTATTATACTTAAATTTTACTGTTTTGCTGCTTTTTATCCTTCAAGAAACAGCCTTGTCAGTGTTGTATTGTAACTTCAATTTGAGAGTGAGTGTTTATAAGATGACGAGGCTTTCAACTTCCAGTTTACTTTGGTAAATGATTATGCCTTGCTTTAATTTTTTTTTTTTTCTGTTTCTTTGCTTTTGTTGGTTGGTTGGATTTCTTAGCATTAACAGCTGTAGTATTGAAAGTCTTTCTTAAACCTGGCTAGATGGTGTGATATTATAGCATATTATTTATTACCATGGGCAAAGCTGTTTAGTCATTCTGCATCTATTTCTTGGACAATAGCTTAAATACTTCGGGAGGACAGTTTTGTGAGATTTAATGGATGAAATTGCACAAATGCACGAAATTGAGACTTTTGAACAAGTCCTTTAATTTAATAGCTTTAAGTAAAAGTAACATTATGCAGCAGGAATTCACTTTGTTGTAATTCTTTTCTCTTATAGTGAAGAGGTCTGTATTTTGTCCGCGTCTGGCACAGCAGCTGTACTGAACCCTAGGTTTCTTCAGGATGGCACCGTGGAAGGCTGTTTGGAACAAAGGTTGTCATGGCAGCCTGGCTTCTTTTCCATAGGGTCAGAGAAGGGAGAGGTTGATTTTTTTCCTCAGAGCCAAGATAGTTCTTCTCTATTAGGGTAGGTTACAGTGTTACAGTGCAGGACGCGGGACCAACCACTTTACTGCTTTTCACTAACAACAACAACAACAGAAGTAATGGAACTCTGCACCAAATTAGATAATCTGTTTTTATTTCTAACAGTCTGAATAAGGTAACACATTTGACTACTAACCACAGATTATAACTCCCATTTTTTTTTCTTCCCCTCCTCCTTTGCCACTCTTCAGGTATCTTTCTCACCTTTATAGAACCTATTGAAACAAAAGATGGATATATGATAAATTACATGAGCCAAATGTTACTGTGGCTATAATATGTGGACTGTTTTGTATACTATTTAATAGCTGTATGGAAGGTGATGTACCTTGGTAAAACAAAAATGTTGCTGTATTTTTAGCCAAGATATATATTTTATTTGAAGTTATGAACAAAATCATGAAACAAAAAGAAAAAAACATGAACTTTCCCATTGCCTTCCTTTGTTTCAGCTTTTGCAAGTGAAATTTGAGGGAAGAATTTTGACAAATGGATATTTTTTGGGAAAACAATAGTTAGATAATTTTCTGTGTGTTCCTTATGATAATCATCATATATTTCAGGGGACTACTATAGTCATAAGTATACAGTGTACTTACTACACTGTATTTTTGTTACTTTTCCATAATACCTTGTTAACACAATATTATTTCATATGCTTTATCTATGTTAGCAAGTGGCCATTATTTTTCCTGTAGATAGCCTCTTCAGAACTGTAGCCAGAACAAAAATGTTTGGTTCTGAACTCCATTTCTCCTTTGAAAGGACAATGTTTACAAAAAAAAAGGAACTGGAGAGAAAGAAGAGTAATGTTCATAATGGAAAGACATTTTTTTTTTCAATCAAAATATGTGTTTCAGTGCTATTGAAAATCTTGGTGTAGATTATGAATGCTGAAGGAAGACAAAACAGTCAAATGAACTAAGCACAGACAAAACATGCTTCCGAAAGGCTTCCAAGTCATTTGTTTAAATATCTCCTCAGAGTTCACCGAGAAGACTCTTTTGGAGCAAAATAAATGCGCGGCATGCAGTTAGCCTGAACTTTCCTTATTCTGATTTTTAGAGCAGTTTTTCCTGGATATTTTTGGGGGAAGAGACATCTTAGTTCTAAATGAATAACAAGTTTCATCCAATACCACAGCTTAGTCTTGCTGTTCTTCCTTTTTATATTGTTAATGTCTACTGTACTGTTTCTCAGTAGGATGGTTTTGTTGTTTATAGTCTCCTGATTAGATTTGGTAGGTTTTTAGTTACAGTCTATGTGAGAGGGTGTTTGCTTTGTATTTGGTACAGCAATTTCTCTCCAAAACTGGTGTACTGTGGACTACTTTTTGAAAGTCATAATTGTAGAGCATTGAAAGCCAGCACAGTAAGATTTTAGACTTACATAAGTTTTTGGCCATTTTATGCACTTGTTTCTTGTCCCCTGCATAATGCAGATTTTTAGGTATACCACTTTAGCTAGTAGTGTGCAGCCTTATTTTATTCTTTTGAATTGATATAATAACCTGTGACATAGATGTCATGAAATAGAGTGTAGGTGTAATGTATCTGTAGATGTTTAAACATTTGTGTGCCTATTGATCCTGTTATTACAATACAGATGTTTTAAATGTGCTCTCCATAATGTATTTTTAGGATTGAAGAAACTTCACCACCAGGTTGTGGATTTTGCCATATACCATATGATGAACTGAACATGCCATTCCCTGCTCACCTCACATACTGTTACAACTGCAGGAAGCAAAAGGTTCCCGATGTCCTTTTCACTACAATTGATCTCCCTGTAGAGGCAATCGTTATTGGGAAGGGATGTCTGATTCAAGCCAGGTATTTGTCTTATTCAAGCCAAGATATGCAGTGAAAAAGAAGGAATTGTTAGCCGTTCGTCTGTATTTTTGGCCAAGTACCTGGTACAGTTAGATGGTTGGGCTTAGAGGGTGCCTGTGACAAGTGGAGTATCGCAGTGGGATGTATCTTGTGGCATAGCAGTGACTTTGAGGTGATGGACTCTCATCCAGCATGTTGGTGATGCTAAATTGAGGGAGACCAATCCATATGTTGTCTGTCCAGCCTTGTCCCCCTTCAAGGCCAAGAAAGACGCAGAGAACTAGAGCAAGTTCAACAGGGCCACCAATATTGTCAGTAGCTTGGAGAACCTATTCTGGAAGGGAGAGGCTGTTGGAGCTGGGCTTAGCTGAAGAACGGAGGCCTTCAGGGGCATCTAATACAGCCTGCCCCTCCTTTCAAGGAGGCTATGGCAGAGACAAAGTAGGGATCTCCACACTTGTACATGGTGGGAGGAGAGGAAAGTGGGCATAAGCTGAAACAGGAGAAGTTCAGACAGGATATAAGGAAAAACTTTTTCCCCGTGAGAAGATTCAGGCTTTTGGGCAGCTTGCCTTGAGAGGCCCTGCAGTCCTCAACCATGGTGTTTTAAAGACTCAACTGGATAAACCACTGAGCAGCTGGGTCTGATGTCAGATGACCCTCCTCTCACCAGGACCTTGGACTGGAAACCTCCTGATGTGCCTTCCAACCTGAGTTTTCTTGCAATCCTGTGATTATAATTCCTTGAATTCTGCTAGAGGGGAAATACTGGAGCTATGGTGGACGAGTTCTCTAGTGCTCCTGTGGTATTTTCACTACTATTAAAGTGAAGCAAATCCAGCATCGCCTTAGAAATTGCCTTTTAGTGTCACTGGGCAGCGCCCAGTTTGTCTTTAGCGTACCTGCTGATCTTGCAGGTTCTTTGAGATGACTCCTGACACACTTTGCAAAGAGGTCTGGTTTCTTGTCTTATCTTCTCTGATAAAAGTTACTTGGAATATTTTTGCATATTGTACAATTGTTGCTGTGTATGATAGCAATGTTTATATATTTAACCATCTACTATGTATTTGACTATCTAGAATCTGTAGATAACTTCTTTATATTGCATAATTTTTGAGGTGTTCTTAGGCTCTTTTAAGGTAAATGCTGTATGATGCATGTTGTTTGTCTGGTAACACTCCTTAGTGCCTTTTAAGGAAGGAAGCATGATTTTATTTGGTGTGGGGTGGGGAAAAAAGAATATTTTCTAATTATTGTATTCTGGTTTGATCTGCTCTTCAATATTGATGAAGACTATATTTTTTTAATAAGCAGAATGTTAAATGTTTTTTGTCAATTTAAATACAGTTTCCTCATTAAAATGAAAATGAGATCATATTTATTGAGGCTTACTTTGGGATTGCCTGTGAAGAATTTACTTCATGCTTTTACAAGATTTTAAAATACTAAAAACAAACAAAGCAAGCATTTGTATTGTATTATTCAGTGAGAATAAATAAAAATATTTTGTGATAATTTTCGGTCTTCAGTGGTCTTCATCCTTTTATCTTGCTAATGTCATGCTCTGTTTCATGTTGTTAGGTTATGCCGTCTAAAGAAGAAAGCTCAAGCAGAAGCAAATGCAACATCTATCAGTAACCTCTTGCCATTTATGGAATATGAAGTGCACACCCAGCTGATGAATAAACTTAAACTCAGAGGAATGAACGCTCTGTTTGGGCTGAGGATACAAATCACTGTGGGTGAAAATATGCTAATGGGCTTGGCAGTAAGTGTTGCTTTAATCTGGGGATCCTTTTGCTTTCTTACGCTATTTTCTTCAGGTGACAAGTGTGGAATTCAGAGTAACAGAGAGATTAACATGTCATTTCAAGAGTAAGTGAAGTGATGGAAATGATTGTAATAAGTAACTGTTGACAAAGCAGAAGAGACTTTCAGCATCAGAAAAAACAGGCTGGATCCCCTTGAAACTGTTAGAGGGCAAGGACAAGAAAGGGCATGAGGGAGGAAAAAGCTTTAAAGAATTTATTGGCATACGCTGTAAAAAAATGATTATATTCTTTAAAGGCCCTGTCAGAGATCTTTTCTTAAGTTTCATCTCCTTCCCATAAAAAATAAGATGTTTGCCAATTAAAATATCAATAAATCTTGTGATTAGTTGCCAAAAAGAGAAAGACTTGTGTCACTTCTTTGGTGGCAGTGCAGAAATAAATGATACATTGAAAGTGTCCTAGTTATAAGAGGAGGTAGGAGATATTTATTAAGAATATTTTCTAACCACCTCATTTTGTTGTTGGGGTTAGAATAGTAAAGTGTGTTGCTCTCTCCATCAGTAAGAGGGTGCTTGGGTAATACCAAGTGGCTACCTCTTGTCTGAACTTATGATCTGCTTTCTGTAAATATATATTGGACTGTCACAACTTCAGTGATATCCTTAATGTCTGAGACATTAAGATCTTAAATCTGTGAAACTGTAAAACTGTTGCTTAACTATGCAGAATGGCTCAGATGAGCCATTAACTATGCAAACTGGACCTATAGCAATGTATTTCATTCTGAATTTGAAGCTAAATTCAGAATGTTTTAGAAGACAGCAGAGGTTTCAGTTCATGTGTAGCTGGAACTTTGGGGTAAGCTGCAAGACTCATTGTAGAAACAGCCATGAGAAGGGGAGAAAGTTTGTTTTAAAAGGGTAGTGGCTTGCACTGTTAGTAAAGCAGGGTTCATTTATTGTGGAATATATCAGGCTGTAAAGATATACGTGCTGTGCACTAGAGCTTAAGCACTACTGAGGCTATATGAAAATAGTAGGAATACATGCTAAACTAAGAGATATGAAGTTGCTGAAGTGTAATTTTTTAAATTATTTTAAGTCTGCAACAGGTGTGTATCTAGCAGCTTTGCCAACACCTGGTGGTATTCAGATCGCTGGAAAAACTCCAAATGATGGCAGCTATGAACAGCACATATCTCATATGCAGAAAAAGATAAATGATACAATAGCAAAAAATAAGGAGCTTTATGAGATCAATCCTCCTGTAAGTAAAGTTTTTATATGCTTGAAAATAAACCCATGCACTGTGTGTATGCATATGCTTTTGAATGATTGTGTCATTCAGAACATATTTTCTTTTAATAAAGACAGATGAACTTTTCACTTTTCATGAACATATCTGGAATTCTCAGGTCTCTTCATCCATGGAAATGATTCTCTGTGTTTGGATGTTGTCCAAAATTACCTACATGTGTTTTTCTACAACTTTCTTTTTTTCAGAATGGTTTGACTCTTAGGACTATAAGTGAACTGCTTACTGTTCAAATGGTTTATGAACTGTATAGAACAATTGTTAATTTCATTATGATACTGGTTTTAGGAGCTACCTGAAGAGATCATTGGGTCTCCCATTCCAGAACCCAGACAACGTTCCAGGCTGTTAAGATCTCAGTCAGAAAGCTCCGATGAAGTTACTGAGCTAGACCTTTCACATGGGAAAAAGGATGCTTTTGTCTTGGAGGTGATGAATGTTCTTAGTATTAATGTTCATACTTCTCTTTTCTGAAATGTTTGTAAAAAGCACAGAAAGGATTTCTTTCTTGTATTCAAAACCAGTTTCTAAATTATATATGTATTTCCATATGGTATCAGTAGAAATTGTTAAAAATTACGTTTTGCATTGCTTCTGTTTTTCCATAAGATAAACTTTGATAGTAGCTAACTCTTAAATTTAAAAGTAATGAGAGCTGTTTTAATTAAGTAGTTATTGTGTGGTATAATGTACTGTGTAAGTAGCATTGGTCTTAAAAAGTCAGCTGTGTAGACGAGTGGGAGTGACATTTTATAATCAAAATAAACATGACGAAAGATACTGTCTGACAGGGAGCATTGAAATGGATGAGTCCATCAAAAGATGTTTTGAATGCCTCTGTCAAAAAATAGTGTGTTTCCAAGAAATAAAAAATGCAAAGACTGTGAAGACGCTCTGTACAAATTTTGAAAAAAGCTTGAGAGTTAGGGGCCTAGCTTCATATTGCTTTCAAAGTCTTGCAAATAGGAGAGAGGTAGCAATAACAATAAAAATAATTTTGAAAAAGAGTAGTGTAAGTCAGATTGCCTTGGAAAGAAGATTAATACATTCTAGGCAAAGATCAGCTAATTAAGAGCTTAATTATATAGAAGAAGCAGAGGTTGTTGCTGGGTTTTTGGTGGATGGGTTGTTTTGTTTTTTAACATTTTGGGGGAATTCTTCCCTATATGCTATTTATTTTCCGTGGCATATATATTTGAAGGTAGGGATAACTAATTTGCATTATGTGAATGTGTCTGTTGTAGGATATCCTACACAAGGATGTCCTTGTGTTCTGGTAATCCAGTGTTCACTTGTAGAAGAAAATAATTTTCCATCTATAGAAGTGGTCGACTAGTATAACCACTTACTGCTACTGTCTCTGAAACCGAGTACAGAGAAGCAATATTCCTGGAGCTCTAATGGAGCTTCTGACTCTGACCTCTCAAGAATAAATCATTATTCATTGAAAATATGTAAGAAAAAGGGCTGAGATTAATGTGCTGAGAAAATGCTATGAAATGCTGGAAAGGCAATTATATGGCCTAAATTCTCCATACTTTTAAACAGATTGATTTTTTTTTTTTAAGAGGAGGAAAAAGATGATACCTTAGAGACAGCTTTCTAATGCTGATACTAAAATATGAAGGGTTTCAAAAAAAACTTGACGGAAAAATGATTGAAAGTAGGAGTAAATTTGGATCTCTTGCAAAACAATGAACCCAGTGATACACACAAAAATATTTACAAAACATACAAGGGCAGATAGACTTCACTTGTATGATTTTTATCAATTACTACATTTTCCAGATTGATGATACAGACGCAATGGAAGATGTACATTCTCTGCTGACCGATGCTCCACCACCTTCAGGTATAATTAAAAACTTGGGGTGTGTGCTGATTTTTATGGTAACCTCTAAACTTTTCTGCAGTTTGCAACGTGCTGAGCAGATAGAGTTGTACAAAGCCTTTGTTCAAGTGTCACGTAACAAGATACCTCCTCTTGATGATGTGAAAGAAAATTTATTCAGATGCATGCTTTTGCAAGTTGCCAGAGTTCAGTGTAGTGCGCTGTTGGTGTTTGCCCTTCGTACAAGAATGTCTAGTGCATCTTGATCAGATACCTCATATGCCTCAGTCTGATGATACTTCTGGTCTTGCTTTTTGTCAGTTTCCTAGCCATTTTTCATTTTGTGTCTTATATTGTATTCTTCGGTTGCTATAATTTTTAGATTGTTGGTCTATTTCATTTTGTTTTTCTGAACATGTGTTTTGCAAAATATTTGCAAAACTTCCAGGGAAGGTTACATACACTTTTAAATAAAGTTTTTTGATATTTCAGTATTCAATGTGAATGTGTTTTACAGGTTTTTACAGTTGCAACACAGAAATTATGCCTGGTATAAATAACTGGACTCCTGAAATTCAAGTAAGATTATTTATAAAAAATGTCGTTTCTCCCCCCCCTCCAATTCTGTTGAACCAATTCTGCACCAATTTCAATAGATACTAGAGATACTTGATTGGAAAGCTAAATTAAGAAAGGATTCTATATTATCATATAGTATTAAATATTCTGATATTACCTCAGTTAAAAATTGATGGACTTTTTCTTTGTGATTTTTAAATGCTTTTATGTAAAATAGATTTTTTTTTTGCAAAATCATGAAAATTATAAAATAATTACAATATGAATTTTAAATTATCAAGCATTTTTAAGATCTTAACTGGATTTTAGAGCCTCTTAAGCAGATTATTGAATCAGTTATTTAGTATGAAATGGTGACCATCATCATACAGGGTCACAGAGAGTCAAAACAGCTAGAAGGGTTGTATGTGCTGAGCGCACGTACAGCTGGCATCAGCACCACATGCTTGTGGATTGATACATGACACTCTACTATGGCTACCTTACTGTTCATGACATTTGGTACTGCTCTTGAAGATTAGCTGTAGATACAGCAGGGTACAATGACTCCTTTGAGAGACAAATAAAATGAAATACAGTATATTTCCTTAATCACCTTTTTCATATATTCAGATATACAAATTCACAAAAGTTCTTTGGTTATTTCCTTTTATTTGTAAAATCTCGTGAGTGATCACCGTTGTATTTGACTGTTAATGCACTTTTTTTTCCTTTCCATCTTTCTTGTTTTTTTTACCTGTGTTATGATTAATTTATCTTCATTATGAACTTTTTTTTTTTTTTTTCATGTAACTATAGAAATATCTTGTGGGGGGGAAAAAATCAGTGTGTTTGTTTTCATTCAGATGTTCACAGCAGTAAGAGTATCCAGATTAAGCAACATAAACCTGACAAATCAAACACTTAATAAGAACTTTAATGATCTCTGTGAGAATCTTTTGAAGGTAAGAGGCTTATTTCACACATTTTAAATCATTAAAATGGATTTAGTTAAAATGGATTTTTTTTTCAGAATTAGACTTTATTTTGAGCTATGACTATAAATTGCTCTAAAGGTAGATAGATTAATACACTGTGAATCTCCAAAGCTTTTGAATCGGAATGAATCCTTTGACTGGCAGTGTGTTCTAGAAACAGCAATAATCTACTCTGCACAGTAGTCTTTACATTCTACTATGAGTTCTTAGGCATCAAAGGCCTTCTTCAAGAGATATTAGGTATACTTAAATGCTTTATGCTATGAAAAGAAATCTGCTCTTTAATTTCTTTGAAATAACCAATGCATTTTTTTGGAGTAATACAAATAATATCTTCTTTTCAACAGAGCTTATATTTTAAACTACGATCCATGGTTCCCTGCTGCCTTTGTCATGTAAATTTTACAGTTGCTCTTCCAGAGGATGAATTAGTTCAGGTAATTCTGTCTTTCAGATGTGCTAGCTTGGCTTTTATTTGCCATTTGCTGTTGTGAGTAAATTAGGGTAGGATTCCATTACTAATATATCTGGTGAATTCTGAAGAGCAAAAGCTTATGTGCAATATATTAGAATATAATGGATATGCCATAATATGGCAAATTAGATTCTAAGAGTGATACCAGCATAACTGTCTGAATTGTTCTGTTTCAAAAGGATTCAGGATACTTTCTTAATTTTTAGTAAAATGTTTTCTGTACAGTTCAACATAATTTTTATGATCAGTTAAAAGAAATCTTTATATATTTTACTGATGTAGTGAGAAATAACTTCTTTTTTTCTGGTCATTACACCAAAGAAAATAAGAATTGCTGACCAAAATGGTAAGCTT
>NW_028289818.1:0-67691 GCF_059628265.1 Tinamus guttatus | reverse complement strand
CTGCGAAACGCTTTAGCAGCCCGTGGTGCTAGTATGGAGTCAGGGGATGGATGAAGCGGAGAGCCCCGTTTGGAGTGAGGCTGCAAAGGGCATGCCAAAGGAAGTGTTCTGCTGTGCCAAGACTCGTGCTGCGCACGCTTTGTGCTTGGAGTGAGAAACAGGTTCCTTGGTGTTTCTGCGAAACGCTTTAGCAGCCCGTTGGTGCTAGTATGGAGTCAGGGGATGGATGAAGCGGAGAGCCCCGTTTGGAGTGAGGCTGCAAAGGGCATGCCAAAGGAAGTGTTCTGCTGTGCCAAGACTCGTGCTGCGCACGCTTTGTGGTTGGAGTGAGAAACAGGTTCCTTGGTGTTTTCTGCGAAACGCTTTAGCAGCCCGTTGGTGCTAGTATGGAGTCAGGGGATGGATGAAGCGGAGAGCCCCGTTTGGAGTGAGGCTGCAAAGGGCATGCCAAAGGAAGTGTTCTGCTGTGCCAAGACTCGTGCTGCGCACGCTTTGTGCTTGGAGTGAGAAACAGGTTCCTTGGTGTTTTCTGCGAAACGCTTTAGCAGCCCGTTGGTGCTAGTATGGAGTCAGGGGATGGATGAAGCGGAGAGCCCCGTTTGGAGTGAGGCTGCAAAGGGCATGCCAAAGGAAGTGTTCTGCTGTGCCAAGACTCGTGCTGCGCACGCTTTGTGGTTGGAGTGAGAAACAGGTTCCTTGGTGTTTTCTGCGAAACGCTTTAGCAGCCCGTTGGTGCTAGTATGGAGTCAGGGGATGGATGAAGCGGAGAGCCCCGTTTGGAGTGAGGCTGCAAAGGGCATGCCAAAGGAAGTGTTCTGCTGTGCCAAGACTCGTGCTGCGCACGCTTTGTGCTTGGAGTGAGAAACAGGTTCCTTGGTGTTTTCTGCGAAACGCTTTAGCAGCCCGTTGGTGCTAGTATGGAGTCAGGGGATGGATGAAGCGGAGAGCCCCGTTTGGAGTGAGGCTGCAAAGGGCATGCCAAAGGAAGTGTTCTGCTGTGCCAAGATTCGTGCTGCGCACGCTTTGTGCTTGGAGTGAGAAACAGGTTCCTTGGTGTTTTCTGCGAAACGCTTTAGCAGCCCGTTGGTGCTAGTATGGAGTCAGGGGATGGATGAAGCGGAGAGCCCCGTTTGGAGTGAGGCTGCAAAGGGCATGCCAAAGGAAGTGTTTTGCTGTGCCAAGACTCGTGCTGCGCACGCTTTGTGCTTGGAGTGAGAAACAGGTTCCTTGGTGTTTTCTGCGAAACGCTTTAGCAGCCCGTTGGTGCTAGTATGGAGTCAGGGGATGGATGAAGCGGAGAGCCCCGTTTGGAGTGAGGCTGCAAAGGGCATGCCAAAGGAAGTGTTTTGCTGTGCCAAGACTCGTGCTGCGCACGCTTTGTGCTTGGAGTGAGAAACAGGTTCCTTGGTGTTTTCTGCGAAACGCTTTAGCAGCCCGTTGGTGCTAGTATGCAGTCAGGGGATGGATGAAGCGGAGAGCCCCGTTTGGAGTGAGGCTGCAAAGGGCATGCCAAGGAAGTGTTCTGCTGTGCCAAGACTCGTGCTGCGCACGCTTTGTGCTTGGAGTGAGAAACAGGTTCCTTGGTGTTTTCTGCGAAACGCGTTAGCAGCCCGTTGGTGCTAGTATGGAGTCAGGGGATGGATGAAGCGGAGAGCCCCGTTTGGAGTGAGGCTGCAAAGGGCATGCCAAGGAAGTGTTCTGCTGTGCCAAGACTCGTGCTGCGCACGCTTTGTGGTTGGAGTGAGAAACAGGTTCCTTGGTGTTTTCTGCGAAACGCTTTAGCAGCCCGTTGGTGCTAGTATGGAGTCAGGGGATGGATGAAGCGGAGAGCCCCGTTTGGAGTGAGGCTGCAAAGGGCATGCCAAAGGAAGTGTTCTGCTGTGCCAAGACTCGTGCTGCGCACGCTTTGTGCTTGGAGTGAGAAACAGGTTCCTTGGTGTTTTCTGCGAAACGCTTTAGCAGCCCGTTGGTGCTAGTATGGAGTCAGGGGATGGATGAAGCGGAGAGCCCCGTTTGGAGTGAGGCTGCAAAGGGCATGCCAAAGGAAGTGTTCTGCTGTGCCAAGACTCGTGCTGCGCACGCTTTGTGCTTGGAGTGAGAAACAGGTTCCTTGGTGTTTTCTGCGAAACGCTTTAGCAGCCCGTTGGTGCTAGTATGGAGTCAGGGGATGGATGAAGCGGAGAGCCCCGTTTGGAGTGAGGCTGCAAAGGGCATGCCAAAGGAAGTGTTCTGCTGTGCCAAGACTCGTGCTGCGCACGCTTTGTGCTTGGAGTGAGAAACAGGTTCCTTGGTGTTTTCTGCGAAACGCTTTAGCAGCCCGTTGGTGCTAGTATGGAGTCAGGGGATGGATGAAGCGGAGAGCCCCGTTTGGAGTGAGGCTGCAAAGGGCATGCCAAAGGAAGTGTTCTGCTGTGCCAAGACTCGTGCTGCGCACGCTTTGTGCTTGGAGTGAGAAACAGGTTCCTTGGTGTTTTCTGCGAAACGCTTTAGCAGCCCGTTGGTGCTAGTATGGAGTCAGGGGATGGATGAAGCGGAGAGCCCCGTTTGGAGTGAGGCTGCAAAGGGCATGCCAAAGGAAGTGTTTTGCTGTGCCAAGACTGGTGCTGCGCACGCTTTGTGCTTGGAGTGAGAAAAAGGTTCCTCGGTGTTTTCTGCGAAACGCTTTAGCAGCCCGTTGGTGCTAGTATGGAGTCAGGGGATGGATGAAGCGGAGAGCCCCGTTTGGAGTGAGGCTGCAAAGGGCATGCCAAAGGAAGTGTTCTGCTGTGCCAAGACTCGTGCTGCGCACGCTTTGTGCTTGGAGTGAGAAACAGGTTCCTTGGTGTTTTCTGCGAAACGCTTTAGCAGCCCGTTGGTGCTAGTATGGAGTCAGGGGATGGATGAAGCGGAGAGCCCCGTTTGGAGTGAGGCTGCAAAGGGCATGCCAAAGGAAGTGTTTTGCTGTGCCAAGACTCGTGCTGCGCACGCTTTGTGCTTGGAGTGAGAAACAGGTTCCTTGGTGTTTTCTGCGAAACGCTTTAGCAGCCCGTTGGTGCTAGTATGGAGTCAGGGGATGGATGAAGCGGAGAGCCCCGTTTGGAGTGAGGCTGCAAAGGGCATGCCAAGAGAAGTGTTTTGCTGTGCCAAGACTCGTGCTGCGCACGCTTTGTGCTTGGAGTGAGAAACAGGTTCCTTGGTGTTTTCTGCGAAACGCTTTAGCAGCCCGTTGGTGCTAGTATGGAGTCAGGGGATGGATGAAGCGGAGAGCCCCGTTTGGAGTGAGGCTGCAAAGGGCATGCCAAAGGAAGTGTTTTGCTGTGCCAAGACTCGTGCTGCGCACGCTTTGTGCTTGGAGTGAGAAACAGGTTCCTTGGTGTTTTCTGCGAAACGCTTTAGCAGCCCGTTGGTGCTAGTATGGAGTCAGGGGATGGATGAAGCGGAGAGCCCCGTTTGGAGTGAGGTTGCAAAGGCCATACCAAGGGAAGTGTTCTGCTGTGCCAAGACTCGTGCTGCGCACGCTTTGTGGTTGGAGTGAGAAACAGGTTCCTTGGTGTTTTCTGCGAAACGCTTTAGCAGCCCGTTGGTGCTAGTATGGAGTCAGGGGATGGATGAAGCGGAGAGCCCCGTTTGGAGTGAGGCTGCAAAGGGCATGCCAAAGGAAGTGTTTTGCTGTGCCAAGACTCGTGCTGCGCACGCTTTGTGGTTGGAGTGAGAAACAGGTTCCTTGGTGTTTTCTGCGAAACGCTTTAGCAGCCCGTTGGTGCTAGTATGGAGTCAGGGGATGGATGAAGCGGAGAGCCCCGTTTGGAGTGAGGCTGCAAAGGGCATGCCAAGGGAAGTGTTCTGCTGTGCCAAGACTCGTGCTGCGCACGCTTTGTGGTTGGAGTGAGAAACAGGTTCCTTGGTGTTTTCTGCGAAACGCTTTAGCAGCCCGTTGGTGCTAGTATGGAGTCAGGGGATGGATGAAGCGGAGAGCCCCGTTTGGAGTGAGGCTGCAAAGGGCATGCCAAGGGAAGTGTTCTGCTGTGCCAAGACTCGTGCTGCGCACGCTTTGTGGTTGGAGTGAGAAACAGGTTCCTTGGTGTTTTCTGCGAAACGCTTTAGCAGCCCGTTGGTGCTAGTATGGAGTCAGGGGATGGATGAAGCGGAGAGCCCCGTTTGGAGTGAGGCTGCAAAGGGCATGCCAAAGGAAGTGTTTTGCTGTGCCAAGACTCGTGCTGCGCACGCTTTGTGGTTGGAGTGAGAAACAGGTTCCTTGGTGTTTTCTGCGAAACGCTTTAGCAGCCCGTTGGTGCTAGTATGGAGTCAGGGGATGGATGAAGCGGAGAGCCCGGTTTGGAGTGAGGCTGCAAAGGGCATGCCAAGAGAAGTGTTTTGCTGTGCCAAGACTCGTGCTGCGCACGCTTTGTGGTTGGAGTGAGAAACAGGTTCCTTGGTGTTTTCTGCGAAACGCTTTAGCAGCCCGTTGGTGCTAGTATGGAGTCAGGGGATGGATGAAGCGGAGAGCCCCGTTTGGAGTGAGGCTGCAAAGGGCATGCCAAAGGAAGTGTTTTGCTGTGCCAAGACTCGTGCTGCGCACGCTTTGTGCTTGGAGTGAGAAACAGGTTCCTTGGTGTTTTCTGCGAAACGCTTTAGCAGCCCATTGGTGCTAGTATGGAGTCAGGGGATGGATGAAGCGGAGAGCCCCGTTTGGAGTGAGGCTGCAAAGGGCATGCCAAGAGAAGTGTTTTGCTGTGCCAAGACTGGTGCTGCGCACGCTTTGTGGTTGGAGTGAGAAACAGGTTCCTTGGTGTTTTCTGCGAAACGCTTTAGCAGCCCGTTGGTGCTAGTATGGAGTCAGGGGATGGATGAAGCGGAGAGCCCCGTTTGGAGTGAGGCTGCAAAGGGCATGCCAAAGGAAGTGTTTTGCTGTGCCAAGACTCGTGCTGCGCACGCTTTGTGCTTGGAGTGAGAAACAGGTTCCTTGGTGTTTTCTGCGAAACGCTTTAGCAGCCCGTTGGTGCTAGTATGGAGTCAGGGGATGGATGAAGCGGAGAGCCCCATTTGGAGTGAGGCTGCAAAGGGCATGCCAAGAGAAGTGTTCTGCTGTGCCAAGACTCGTGCTGCGCACGCTTTGTGCTTGGAGTGAGAAACAGGTTCCTTGGTGTTTTCTGCGAAACGCTTTAGCAGCCCGTTGGTGCTAGTATGGAGTCAGGGGATGGATGAAGCGGAGAGCCCCGTTTGGAGTGAGGCTGCAAAGGGCATGCCAAAGGAAGTGTTTTGCTGTGCCAAGACTCGTGCTGCGCACGCTTTGTGGTTGGAGTGAGAAACAGGTTCCTTGGTGTTTTCTGCGAAACGCTTTAGCAGCCCGTTGGTGCTAGTATGGAGTCAGGGGATGGATGAAGCGGAGAGCCCCGTTTGGAGTGAGGTTGCAAAGGCCATACCAAGGGAAGTGTTTTGCTGTGCCAAGACTCGTGCTGCGCACGCTTTGTGCTTGGAGTGAGAAACACGTTCCTTGGTGTTTTCTGCGAAACGCTTTAGCAGCCCGTTGGTGCTAGTATGGAGTCAGGGGATGGATGAAGCGGAGAGCCCCGTTTGGAGTGAGGCTGCAAAGGGCATGCCAAGGGAAGTGTTCTGCTGTGCCAAGACTCGTGCTGCGCACGCTTTGTGCTTGGAGTGAGAAACAGGTTCCTTGGTGTTTTCTGCGAAACGCTTTAGCAGCCCGTTGGTGCTAGTATGGAGTCAGGGGATGGATGAAGCGGAGAGCCCCGTTTGGAGTGAGGCTGCAAAGGGCATGCCAAGGGAAGTGTTCTGCTGTGCCAAGACTCGTGCTGCGCACGCTTTGTGGTTGGAGTGAGAAACAGGTTCCTTGGTGTTTTCTGCGAAACGCTTTAGCAGCCCGTTGGTGCTAGTATGGAGTCAGGGGATGGATGAAGCGGAGAGCCCCGTTTGGAGTGAGGCTGCAAAGGGCATGCCAAAGGAAGTGTTTTGCTGTGCCAAGACTCGTGCTGCGCACGCTTTGTGCTTGGAGTGAGAAACAGGTTCCTTGGTGTTTTCTGCGAAATGCTTTAGCAGCCCGTTGGTGCTAGTATGGAGTCAGGGGATGGATGAAGCGGAGAGCCCCGTTTGGAGTGAGGCTGCAAAGGGCATGCGAAAGGAAGTGTTCTGCTGTGCCAAGACTGGTGCTGCGCACGCTTTGTGCTTGGAGTGAGAAACAGGTTCCTTGGTGTTTTCTGCGAAACGCTTTAGCAGCCCGTTGGTGCTAGTATGGAGTCAGGGGATGGATGAAGCGGAGAGCCCCGTTTGGAGTGAGGCTGCAAAGGGCATGCCAAGGGAAGTGTTCTGCTGTGCCAAGACTCGTGCTGCGCACGCTTTGTGCTTGGAGTGAGAAACAGGTTCCTTGGTGTTTTCTGTGAAACGCTTTAGCAGCCCGTTGGTGCTAGTATGGAGTCAGGGGATGGATGAAGCGGAGAGCCCCGTTTGGAGTGAGGCTGCAAAGGGCATGCCAAAGGAAGTGTTTTGCTGTGCCAAGACTCGTGCTGCGCACGCTTTGTGCTTGGAGTGAGAAACAGGTTCCTTGGTGTTTTCTGCGAAACGCTTTAGCAGCCCGTTGGTGCTAGTATGGAGTCAGGGGATGGATGAAGCGGAGAGCCCCGTTTGGAGTGAGGCTGCAAAGGGCATGCCAAAGGAAGTGTTTTGCTGTGCCAAGACTCGTGCTGCGCACGCTTTGTGCTTGGAGTGAGAAACAGGTTCCTTGGTGTTTTCTGCGAAACGCTTTAGCAGCCCGTTGGTGCTAGTATGGAGTCAGGGGATGGATGAAGCGGAGAGCCCCGTTTGGAGTGAGGCTGCAAAGGGCATGCCAAAGGAAGTGTTTTGCTGTGCCAAGACTCGTGCTGCGCACGCTTTGTGCTTGGAGTGAGAAACAGGTTCCTTGGTGTTTTCTGCGAAACGCTTTAGCAGCCCGTTGGTGCTAGTATGGAGTCAGGGGATGGATGAAGCGGAGAGCCCCGTTTGGAGTGAGGCTGCAAAGGGCATGCCAAAGGAAGTGTTTTGCTGTGCCAAGACTCGTGCTGCGCACGCTTTGTGCTTGGAGTGAGAAACAGGTTCCTTGGTGTTTTCTGCGAAACGCTTTAGCAGCCCGTTGGTGCTAGTATGGAGTCAGGGGATGGATGAAGCGGAGAGCCCCGTTTGGAGTGAGGCTGCAAAGGGCATGCCAAAGGAAGTGTTCTGCTGTGCCAAGACTCGTGCTGCGCACGCTTTGTGCTTGGAGTGAGAAACAGGTTCCTTGGTGTTTTCTGCGAAACGCTTTAGCAGCCCGTTGGTGCTAGTATGGAGTCAGGGGATGGATGAAGCGGAGAGCCCGGTTTGGAGTGAGGCTGCAAAGGGCATGCCAAGAGAAGTGTTTTGCTGTGCCAAGACTCGTGCTGCGCACGCTTTGTGCTTGGAGTGAGAAACAGGTTCCTTGGTGTTTTCTGCGAAACGCTTTAGCAGCCCGTTGGTGCTAGTATGGAGTCAGGGGATGGATGAAGCGGAGAGCCCCGTTTGGAGTGAGGCTGCAAAGGGCATGCCAAAGGAAGTGTTTTGCTGTGCCAAGACTCGTGCTGCGCACGCTTTGTGCTTGGAGTGAGAAACAGGTTCCTTGGTGTTTTCTGCGAAACGCTTTAGCAGCCCGTTGGTGCTAGTATGGAGTCAGGGGATGGATGAAGCGGAGAGCCCCGTTTGGAGTGAGGCTGCAAAGGGCATGCCAAGAGAAGTGTTTTGCTGTGCCAAGACTGGTGCTGCGCACGCTTTGTGGTTGGAGTGAGAAACAGGTTCCTTGGTGTTTTCTGCGAAACGCTTTAGCAGCCCGTTGGTGCTAGTATGGAGTCAGGGGATGGATGAAGCGGAGAGCCCCGTTTGGAGTGAGGCTGCAAAGGGCATGCCAAAGGAAGTGTTTTGCTGTGCCAAGACTCGTGCTGCGCACGCTTTGTGCTTGGAGTGAGAAACAGGTTCCTTGGTGTTTTCTGCGAAACGCTTTAGCAGCCCGTTGGTGCTAGTATGGAGTCAGGGGATGGATGAAGCGGAGAGCCCCGTTTGGAGTGAGGTTGCAAAGGCCATACCAAGGGAAGTGTTCTGCTGTGCCAAGACTCGTGCTGCGCACGCTTTGTGCTTGGAGTGAGAAACAGGTTCCTTGGTGTTTTCTGCGAAACGCTTTAGCAGCCCGTTGGTGCTAGTATGGAGTCAGGGGATGGATGAAGCGGAGAGCCCCGTTTGGAGTGAGGCTGCAAAGGGCATGCCAAAGGAAGTGTTTTGCTGTGCCAAGACTCGTGCTGCGCACGCTTTGTGCTTGGAGTGAGAAACAGGTTCCTTGGTGTTTTCTGCGAAACGCTTTAGCAGCCCGTTGGTGCTAGTATGGAGTCAGGGGATGGATGAAGCGGAGAGCCCTGTTTGGAGTGAGGCTGCAAAGGGCATGCCAAGGGAAGTGTTCTGCTGTGCCAAGACTCGTGCTGCGCACGCTTTGTGGTTGGAGTGAGAAACAGGTTCCTTGGTGTTTTCTGCGAAACGCTTTAGCAGCCCGTTGGTGCTAGTATGGAGTCAGGGGATGGATGAAGCGGAGAGCCCCGTTTGGAGTGAGGCTGCAAAGGGCATGCCAAGGGAAGTGTTCTGCTGTGCCAAGACTCGTGCTGCGCACGCTTTGTGGTTGGAGTGAGAAACAGGTTCCTTGGTGTTTTCTGCGAAACGCTTTAGCAGCCCGTTGGTGCTAGTATGGAGTCAGGGGATGGATGAAGCGGAGAGCCCCGTTTGGAGTGAGGCTGCAAAGGGCATGCCAAAGGAAGTGTTTTGCTGTGCCAAGACTCGTGCTGCGCACGCTTTGTGCTTGGAGTGAGAAACAGGTTCCTTGGTGTTTTCTGCGAAATGCTTTAGCAGCCCGTTGGTGCTAGTATGGAGTCAGGGGATGGATGAAGCAGAGAGCCCCGTTTGGAGTGAGGCTGCAAAGGGCATGCGAAAGGAAGTGTTCTGCTGTGCCAAGACTCGTGCTGCGCACGCTTTGTGCTTGGAGTGAGAAACAGGTTCCTTGGTGTTTTCTGCGAAACGCTTTAGCAGCCCGTTGGTGCTAGTATGGAGTCAGGGGATGGATGAAGCGGAGAGCCCCGTTTGGAGTGAGGCTGCAAAGGGCATGCCAAGGGAAGTGTTCTGCTGTGCCAAGACTCGTGCTGCGCACGCTTTGTGCTTGGAGTGAGAAACAGGTTCCTTGGTGTTTTCTGTGAAACGCTTTAGCAGCCCGTTGGTGCTAGTATGGAGTCAGGGGATGGATGAAGCGGAGAGCCCCGTTTGGAGTGAGGCTGCAAAGGGCATGCCAAAGGAAGTGTTTTGCTGTGCCAAGACTCGTGCTGCGCACGCTTTGTGCTTGGAGTGAGAAACAGGTTCCTTGGTGTTTTCTGCGAAACGCTTTAGCAGCCCGTTGGTGCTAGTATGGGGTCAGGGGATGGATGAAGCGGAGAGCCCCGTTTGGAGTGAGGCTGCAAAGGGCATGCCAAAGGAAGTGTTTTGCTGTGCCAAGACTCGTGCTGCGCACGCTTTGTGGTTGGAGTGAGAAACAGGTTCCTTGGTGTTTTCTGCGAAACGCTTTAGCAGCCCGTTGGTGCTAGTATGGAGTCAGGGGATGGATGAAGCGGAGAGCCCCGTTTGGAGTGAGGCTGCAAAGGGCATGCCAAAGGAAGTGTTTTGCTGTGCCAAGACTCGTGCTGCGCACGCTTTGTGCTTGGAGTGAGAAACAGGTTCCTTGGTGTTTTCTGCGAAACGCTTTAGCAGCCCGTTGGTGCTAGTATGGAGTCAGGGGATGGATGAAGCGGAGAGCCCCGTTTGGAGTGAGGCTGCAAAGGGCATGCCAAGAGAAGTGTTTTGCTGTGCCAAGACTCGTGCTGCGCACGCTTTGTGCTTGGAGTGAGAAACAGGTTCCTTGGTGTTTTCTGCGAAACGCTTTAGCAGCCCGTTGGTGCTAGTATGGAGTCAGGGGATGGATGAAGCGGAGAGCCCCGTTTGGAGTGAGGCTGCAAAGGGCATGCCAAGAGAAGTGTTTTGCTGTGCCAAGACTGGTGCTGCGCACGCTTTGTGGTTGGAGTGAGAAACAGGTTCCTTGGTGTTTTCTGCGAAACGCTTTAGCAGCCCGTTGGTGCTAGTATGGAGTCAGGGGATGGATGAAGCGGAGAGCCCCGTTTGGAGTGAGGCTGCAAAGGGCATGCCAAAGGAAGTGTTTTGCTGTGCCAAGACTCGTGCTGCGCACGCTTTGTGCTTGGAGTGAGAAACAGGTTCCTTGGTGTTTTCTGCGAAACGCTTTAGCAGCCCGTTGGTGCTAGTATGGAGTCAGGGGATGGATGAAGCGGAGAGCCCCGTTTGGAGTGAGGTTGCAAAGGCCATACCAAGGGAAGTGTTCTGCTGTGCCAAGACTCGTGCTGCGCACGCTTTGTGCTTGGAGTGAGAAACAGGTTCCTTGGTGTTTTCTGCGAAACGCTTTAGCAGCCCGTTGGTGCTAGTATGGAGTCAGGGGATGGATGAAGCGGAGAGCCCCGTTTGGAGTGAGGCTGCAAAGGGCATGCCAAAGGAAGTGTTTTGCTGTGCCAAGACTCGTGCTGCGCACGCTTTGTGCTTGGAGTGAGAAACAGGTTCCTTGGTGTTTTCTGCGAAACGCTTTAGCAGCCCGTTGGTGCTAGTATGGAGTCAGGGGATGGATGAAGCGGAGAGCCCCGTTTGGAGTGAGGCTGCAAAGGGCATGCCAAGGGAAGTGTTCTGCTGTGCCAAGACTCGTGCTGCGCACGCTTTGTGGTTGGAGTGAGAAACAGGTTCCTTGGTGTTTTCTGCGAAACGCTTTAGCAGCCCGTTGGTGCTAGTATGGAGTCAGGGGATGGATGAAGCGGAGAGCCCCGTTTGGAGTGAGGCTGCAAAGGGCATGCCAAGGGAAGTGTTCTGCTGTGCCAAGACTCGTGCTGCGCACGCTTTGTGCTTGGAGTGAGAAACAGGTTCCTTGGTGTTTTCTGCGAAACGCTTTAGCAGCCCGTTGGTGCTAGTATGGAGTCGGGATGGATGAAGCGGAGAGCCCCGTTTGGAGTGAGGCTGCAAAGGGCATGCCAAAGGAAGTGTTCTGCTGTGCCAAGACTCGTGCTGCGCACGCTTTGTGCTTGGAGTGAGAAACAGGTTCCTTGGTGTTTTCTGCGAAACGCTTTAGCAGCCCGTTGGTGCTAGTATGGAGTCAGGGGATGGATGAAGCGGAGAGCCCGGTTTGGAGTGAGGCTGCAAAGGGCATGCCAAGAGAAGTGTTTTGCTGTGCCAAGACTCGTGCTGCGCACGCTTTGTGCTTGGAGTGAGAAACAGGTTCCTTGGTGTTTTCTGCGAAACGCTTTAGCAGCCCGTTGGTGCTAGTATGGAGTCAGGGGATGGATGAAGCGGAGAGCCCCGTTTGGAGTGAGGCTGCAAAGGGCATGCCAAAGGAAGTGTTTTGCTGTGCCAAGACTCGTGCTGCGCACGCTTTGTGCTTGGAGTGAGAAACAGGTTCCTTGGTGTTTTCTGCGAAACGCTTTAGCAGCCCGTTGGTGCTAGTATGGGGTCAGGGATGGATGAAGCGGAGAGCCCCGTTTGGAGTGAGGCTGCAAAGGGCATGCCAAAGGAAGTGTTTTGCTGTGCCAAGACTCGTGCTGCGCACGCTTTGTGGTTGGAGTGAGAAACAGGTTCCTTGGTGTTTTCTGCGAAACGCTTTAGCAGCCCGTTGGTGCTAGTATGGAGTCAGGGGATGGATGAAGCGGAGAGCCCCGTTTGGAGTGAGGCTGCAAAGGGCATGCCAAAGGAAGTGTTTTGCTGTGCCAAGACTCGTACTGCGCACGCTTTGTGCTTGGAGTGAGAAACAGGTTCCTTGGTGTTTTCTGCGAAACGCTTTAGCAGCCCGTTGGTGCTAGTATGGAGTCAGGGGATGGATGAAGCGGAGAGCCCGGTTTGGAGTGAGGCTGCAAAGGGCATGCCAAGAGAAGTGTTTTGCTGTGCCAAGACTCGTGCTGCGCACGCTTTGTGCTTGGAGTGAGAAACAGGTTCCTTGGTGTTTTCTGCGAAACGCTTTAGCAGCCCGTTGGTGCTAGTATGGAGTCAGGGGATGGATGAAGCGGAGAGCCCCGTTTGGAGTGAGGCTGCAAAGGGCATGCCAAGGAAGTGTTTTGCTGTGCCAAGACTCGTGCTGCGCACGCTTTGTGCTTGGAGTGAGAAACAGGTTCCTTGGTGTTTTCTGCGAAACGCTTTAGCAGCCCGTTGGTGCTAGTATGGAGTCAGGGGATGGATGAAGCGGAGAGCCCCGTTTGGAGTGAGGCTGCAAAGGGCATGCCAAGGGAAGTGTTCTGCTGTGCCAAGACTCGTGCTGCGCACGCTTTGTGCTTGGAGTGAGAAACAGGTTCCTTGGTGTTTTCTGCGAAACGCTTTAGCAGCCCGTTGGTGCTAGTATGGAGTCAGGGGATGGATGAAGCGGAGAGCCCCGTTTGGAGTGAGGCTGCAAAGGGCATGCCAAGGGAAGTGTTCTGCTGTGCCAAGACTCGTGCTGCGCACGCTTTGTGGTTGGAGTGAGAAACAGGTTTCCTTGGTGTTTTCTGCGAAACGCTTTAGCAGCCCGTTGGTGCTAGTATGGAGTCAGGGGATGGATGAAGCGGAGAGCCCCGTTTGGAGTGAGGCTGCAAAGGGCATGCCAAAGGAAGTGTTTTGCTGTGCCAAGACTCGTGCTGCGCACGCTTTGTGCTTGGAGTGAGAAACAGGTTCCTTGGTGTTTTCTGCGAAATGCTTTAGCAGCCCGTTGGTGCTAGTATGGAGTCAGGGGATGGATGAAGCGGAGAGCCCCGTTTGGAGTGAGGCTGCAAAGGGCATGCGAAAGGAAGTGTTCTGCTGTGCCAAGACTCGTGCTGCGCACGCTTTGTGCTTGGAGTGAGAAACAGGTTCCTTGGTGTTTTCTGCGAAACGCTTTAGCAGCCCGTTGGTGCTAGTATGGAGTCAGGGGATGGATGAAGCGGAGAGCCCCGTTTGGAGTGAGGCTGCAAAGGGCATGCCAAAGGAAGTGTTTTGCTGTGCCAAGACTCGTGCTGCGCACGCTTTGTGCTTGGAGTGAGAAACAGGTTCCTTGGTGTTTTCTGCGAAACGCTTTAGCAGCCCGTTGGTGCTAGTATGGAGTCAGGGGATGGATGAAGCGGAGAGCCCCGTTTGGAGTGAGGCTGCAAAGGGCATGCCAAGAGAAGTGTTTTGCTGTGCCAAGACTCGTGCTGCGCACGCTTTGTGCTTGGAGTGAGAAACAGGTTCCTTGGTGTTTTCTGCGAAACGCTTTAGCAGCCCGTTGGTGCTAGTATGGAGTCAGGGGATGGATGAAGCGGAGAGCCCCGTTTGGAGTGAGGCTGCAAAGGGCATGCCAAAGGAAGTGTTTTGCTGTGCCAAGACTCGTGCTGCGCACGCTTTGTGGTTGGAGTGAGAAACAGGTTCCTTGGTGTTTTCTGCGAAACGCTTTAGCAGCCCGTTGGTGCTAGTATGGAGTCAGGGGATGGATGAAGCGGAGAGCCCCGTTTGGAGTGAGGTTGCAAAGGCCATACCAAGGGAAGTGTTCTGCTGTGCCAAGACTCGTGCTGCGCACGCTTTGTGCTTGGAGTGAGAAACAGGTTCCTTGGTGTTTTCTGCGAAACGCTTTAGCAGCCCGTTGGTGCTAGTATGGAGTCAGGGGATGGATGAAGCGGAGAGCCCCGTTTGGAGTGAGGCTGCAAAGGGCATGCCAAAGGAAGTGTTTTGCTGTGCCAAGACTCGTGCTGCGCACGCTTTGTGGTTGGAGTGAGAAACAGGTTCCTTGGTGTTTTCTGCGAAACGCTTTAGCAGCCCGTTGGTGCTAGTATGGAGTCAGGGGATGGATGAAGCGGAGAGCCCCGTTTGGAGTGAGGCTGCAAAGGGCATGCCAAGGAAGTGTTCTGCTGTGCCAAGACTCGTGCTGCGCACGCTTTGTGCTTGGAGTGAGAAACAGGTTCCTTGGTGTTTTCTGCGAAACGCTTTAGCAGCCCGTTGGTGCTAGTATGGAGTCAGGGGATGGATGAAGCGGAGAGCCCCGTTTGGAGTGAGGCTGCAAAGGGCATGCCAAGGGAAGTGTTCTGCTGTGCCAAGACTCGTGCTGCGCACGCTTTGTGGTTGGAGTGAGAAACAGGTTCCTTGGTGTTTTCTGCGAAACGCTTTAGCAGCCCGTTGGTGCTAGTATGGAGTCAGGGGATGGATGAAGCGGAGAGCCCCGTTTGGAGTGAGGCTGCAAAGGGCATGCCAAAGGAAGTGTTTTGCTGTGCCAAGACTCGTGCTGCGCACGCTTTGTGCTTGGAGTGAGAAACAGGTTCCTTGGTGTTTTCTGCGAAACGCTTTAGCAGCCCGTTGGTGCTAGTATGGGGACAGGGGATGGATGAAGCGGAGAGCCCCGTTTGGAGTGAGGCTGCAAAGGGCATGCCAAAGGAAGTGTTTTGCTGTGCCAAGACTCGTGCTGCGCACGCTTTGTGCTTGGAGTGAGAAACAGGTTCCTTGGTGTTTTCTGCGAAACGCTTTAGCAGCCCGTTGGTGCTAGTATGGAGTCAGGGGATGGATGAAGCGGAGAGCCCCGTTTGGAGTGAGGCTGCAAAGGGCATGCCAAGGGAAGTGTTCTGCTGTGCCAAGACTCGTGCTGCGCACGCTTTGTGGTTGGAGTGAGAAACAGGTTCCTTGGTGTTTTCTGCGAAACACTTTAGCAGCCCGTTGGTGCTAGTATGGAGTCAGGGGATGGATGAAGCGGAGAGCCCCGTTTGGAGTGAGGCTGCAAAGGGCATGCCAAAGGAAGTGTTTTGCTGTGCCAAGACTCGTGCTGCGCACGCTTTGTGCTTGGAGTGAGAAACAGGTTCCTTGGTGTTTTCTGCGAAATGCTTTAGCAGCCCGTTGGTGCTAGTATGGAGTCAGGGGATGGATGAAGCGGAGAGCCCCGTTTGGAGTGAGGCTGCAAAGGGCATGCGAAAGGAAGTGTTCTGCTGTGCCAAGACTCGTGCTGCGCACGCTTTGTGCTTGGAGTGAGAAACAGGTTCCTTGGTGTTTTCTGCGAAACGCTTTAGCAGCCCGTTGGTGCTAGTATGGAGTCAGGGGATGGATGAAGCGGAGAGCCCCGTTTGGAGTGAGGCTGCAAAGGGCATGCCAAGAGAAGTGTTTTGCTGTGCCAAGACTCGTGCTGTGCACGCTTTGTGGTTGGAGTGAGAAACAGGTTCCTTGGTGTTTTCTGCGAAACGCTTTAGCAGCCCGTTGGTGCTAGTATGGAGTCAGGGGATGGATGAAGCGGAGAGCCCCGTTTGGAGTGAGGCTGCAAAGGGCATGCCAAGAGAAGTGTTTTGCTGTGCCAAGACTCGTGCTGCGCACGCTTTGTGGTTGGAGTGAGAAACAGGTTCCTTGGTGTTTTCTGCGAAATGCTTTAGCAGCCCGTTGGTGCTAGTATGGAGTCAGGGGATGGATGAAGCGGAGAGCCCCGTTTGGAGTGAGGCTGCAAAGGGCATGCCAAGGGAAGTGTTCTGCTGTGCCAAGACTCGTGCTGCGCACGCTTTGTGCTTGGAGTGAGAAACAGGTTCCTTGGTGTTTTCTGCGAAACGCTTTAGCAGCCCGTTGGTGCTAGTATGGAGTCAGGGGATGGATGAAGCGGAGAGCCCCGTTTGGAGTGAGGCTGCAAAGGGCATGCCAAGGGAAGTGTTCTGCTGTGCCAAGACTCGTGCTGCGCACGCTTTGTGGTTGGAGTGAGAAACAGGTTCCTTGGTGTTTTCTGCGAAACGCTTTAGCAGCCCGTTGGTGCTAGTATGGAGTCAGGGGATGGATGAAGCGGAGAGCCCCGTTTGGAGTGAGGCTGCAAAGGGCATGCCAAGGGAAGTGTTCTGCTGTGCCAAGACTCGTGCTGCGCACGCTTTGTGGTTGGAGTGAGAAACAGGTTCCTTGGTGTTTTCTGTGAAACGCTTTAGCAGCCCGTTGGTGCTAGTATGGAGTCAGGGGATGGATGAAGCGGAGAGCCCCGTTTGGAGTGAGGCTGCAAAGGGCATGCCAAAGGAAGTGTTTTGCTGTGCCAAGACTCGTGCTGCGCACGCTTTGTGGTTGGAGTGAGAAACAGGTTCCTTGGTGTTTTCTGCGAAACGCTTTAGCAGCCCGTTGGTGCTAGTATGGAGTCAGGGGATGGATGAAGCGGAGAGCCCCGTTTGGAGTGAGGCTGCAAAGGGCATGCCAAGAGAAGTGTTTTGCTGTGCCAAGACTCGTGCTGCGCACGCTTTGTGGTTGGAGTGAGAAACAGGTTCCTTGGTGTTTTCTGCGAAACGCTTTAGCAGCCCGTTGGTGCTAGTATGGAGTCAGGGGATGGATGAAGCGGAGAGCCCCGTTTGGAGTGAGGCTGCAAAGGGCATGCCAAGGGAAGTGTTCTGCTGTGCCAAGACTCGTGCTGCGCACGCTTTGTGGTTGGAGTGAGAAACAGGTTCCTTGGTGTTTTCTGCGAAACGCTTTAGCAGCCCGTTGGTGCTAGTATGGAGTCAGGGGATGGATGAAGCGGAGAGCCCCGTTTGGAGTGAGGCTGCAAAGGGCATGCCAAAGGAAGTGTTTTGCTGTGCCAAGACTCGTGCTGCGCACGCTTTGTGCTTGGAGTGAGAAACAGGTTCCTTGGTGTTTTCTGCGAAACGCTTTAGCAGCCCGTTGGTGCTAGTATGGAGTCAGGGGATGGATGAAGCGGAGAGCCCCGTTTGGAGTGAGGCTGCAAAGGGCATGCCAAGAGAAGTGTTTCGCTGTGCCAAGACTCGTGCTGCGCACGCTTTGTGGTTGGAGTGAGAAACAGGTTCCTTGGTGTTTTCTGCGAAACGCTTTAGCAGCCCGTTGGTGCTAGTATGGAGTCAGGGGATGGATGAAGCGGAGAGCCCCGTTTGGAGTGAGGCTGCAAAGGGCATGCCAAGAGAAGTGTTTTGCTGTGCCAAGACTCGTGCTGCGCACGCTTTGTGGTTGGAGTGAGAAACAGGTTCCTTGGTGTTTTCTGCGAAACGCTTTAGCAGCCCGTTGGTGCTAGTATGGAGTCAGGGGATGGATGAAGCGGAGAGCCCCGTTTGGAGTGAGGCTGCAAAGGGCATGCCAAGAGAAGTGTTTTGCTGTGCCAAGACTCGTGCTGCGCACGCTTTGTGGTTGGAGTGAGAAACAGGTTCCTTGGTGTTTTCTGCGAAACGCTTTAGCAGCCCGTTGGTGCTAGTATGGAGTCAGGGGATGGATGAAGCGGAGAGCCCCGTTTGGAGTGAGGCTGCAAAGGGCATGCCAAGGGAAGTGTTCTGCTGTGCCAAGACTCGTGCTGCGCACGCTTTGTGCTTGGAGTGAGAAACAGGTTCCTTGGTGTTTTCTGCGAAACGCTTTAGCAGCCCGTTGGTGCTAGTATGGAGTCAGGGGATGGATGAAGCGGAGAGCCCCGTTTGGAGTGAGGCTGCAAAGGGCATGCCAAGGGAAGTGTTCTGCTGTGCCAAGACTCGTGCTGCGCACGCTTTGTGCTTGGAGTGAGAAACAGGTTCCTTGGTGTTTTCTGCGAAACGCTTTAGCAGCCCGTTGGTGCTAGTATGGAGTCAGGGGATGGATGAAGCGGAGAGCCCCGTTTGGAGTGAGGCTGCAAAGGGCATGCCAAGGGAAGTGTTCTGCTGTGCCAAGACTCGTGCTGCGCACGCTTTGTGCTTGGAGTGAGAAACAGGTTCCTTGGTGTTTTCTGCGAAACGCTTTAGCAGCCCGTTGGTGCTAGTATGGAGTCAGGGGATGGATGAAGCGGAGAGCCCCGTTTGGAGTGAGGCTGCAAAGGGCATGCCAAGGGAAGTGTTCTGCTGTGCCAAGACTCGTGCTGCGCACGCTTTGTGCTTGGAGTGAGAAACAGGTTCCTTGGTGTTTTCTGTGAAACGCTTTAGCAGCCCGTTGGTGCTAGTATGGAGTCAGGGGATGGATGAAGCGGAGAGCCCCGTTTGGAGTGAGGCTGCAAAGGGCATGCCAAGGGAAGTGTTCTGCTGTGCCAAGACTCGTGCTGCGCACGCTTTGTGCTTGGAGTGAGAAACAGGTTCCTTGGTGTTTTCTGCGAAACGCTTTAGCAGCCCGTTGGTGCTAGTATGGAGTCAGGGGATGGATGAAGCGGAGAGCCCCGTTTGGAGTGAGGCTGCAAAGGGCATGCCAAGGGAAGTGTTCTGCTGTGCCAAGACTCGTGCTGCGCACGCTTTGTGCTTGGAGTGAGAAACAGGTTCCTTGGTGTTTTCTGCGAAACGCTTTAGCAGCCCGTTGGTGCTAGTATGGAGTCAGGGGATGGATGAAGCGGAGAGCCCCGTTTGGAGTGAGGCTGCAAAGGGCATGCCAAGGGAAGTGTTCTGCTGTGCCAAGACTCGTGCTGCGCACGCTTTGTGCTTGGAGTGAGAAACAGGTTCCTTGGTGTTTTCTGCGAAACGCTTTAGCAGCCCGTTGGTGCTAGTATGGAGTCAGGGGATGGATGAAGCGGAGAGCCCCGTTTGGAGTGAGGCTGCAAAGGGCATGCCAAGGGAAGTGTTCTGCTGTGCCAAGACTCGTGCTGCGCACGCTTTGTGCTTGGAGTGAGAAACAGGTTCCTTGGTGTTTTCTGCGAAACGCTTTAGCAGCCCGTTGGTGCTAGTATGGAGTCAGGGGATGGATGAAGCGGAGAGCCCCGTTTGGAGTGAGGCTGCAAAGGGCATGCCAAGGGAAGTGTTCTGCTGTGCCAAGACTCGTGCTGCGCACGCTTTGTGCTTGGAGTGAGAAACAGGTTCCTTGGTGTTTTCTGTGAAACGCTTTAGCAGCCCGTTGGTGCTAGTATGGAGTCAGGGGATGGATGAAGCGGAGAGCCCCGTTTGGAGTGAGGCTGCAAAGGGCATGCCAAGGGAAGTGTTCTGCTGTGCCAAGACTCGTGCTGCGCACGCTTTGTGCTTGGAGTGAGAAACAGGTTCCTTGGTGTTTTCTGCGAAACGCTTTAGCAGCCCGTTGGTGCTAGTATGGAGTCAGGGGATGGATGAAGCGGAGAGCCCCGTTTGGAGTGAGGCTGCAAAGGGCATGCCAAAGGAAGTGTTTTGCTGTGCCAAGACTCGTGCTGCGCACGCTTTGTGGTTGGAGTGAGAAACAGGTTCCTTGGTGTTTTCTGCGAAACGCTTTAGCAGCCCGTTGGTGCTAGTATGGAGTCAGGGGATGGATGAAGCGGAGAGCCCCGTTTGGAGTGAGGCTGCAAAGGGCATGCCAAGGGAAGTGTTTCGCTGTGCCAAGACTCGTGCTGCGCACGCTTTGTGGTTGGAGTGAGAAACAGGTTCCTTGGTGTTTTCTGCGAAACGCTTTAGCAGCCCGTTGGTGCTAGTATGGAGTCAGGGGATGGATGAAGCGGAGAGCCCCGTTTGGAGTGAGGCTGCAAAGGGCATGCCAAAGGAAGTGTTTTGCTGTGCCAAGACTCGTGCTGCGCACGCTTTGTGCTTGGAGTGAGAAACAGGTTCCTTGGTGTTTTCTGCGAAACGCTTTAGCAGCCCGTTGGTGCTAGTATGGAGTCAGGGGATGGATGAAGCGGAGAGCCCCGTTTGGAGTGAGGCTGCAAAGGGCATGCCAAGGGAAGTGTTCTGCTGTGCCAAGACTCGTGCTGCGCACGCTTTGTGCTTGGAGTGAGAAACAGGTTCCTTGGTGTTTTCTGTGAAACGCTTTAGCAGCCCGTTGGTGCTAGTATGGAGTCAGGGGATGGATGAAGCGGAGAGCCCCGTTTGGAGTGAGGCTGCAAAGGGCATGCCAAAGGAAGTGTTTTGCTGTGCCAAGACTCGTGCTGCGCACGCTTTGTGCTTGGAGTGAGAAACAGGTTCCTTGGTGTTTTCTGCGAAACGCTTTAGCAGCCCGTTGGTGCTAGTATGGAGTCAGGGGATGGATGAAGCGGAGAGCCCCGTTTGGAGTGAGGCTGCAAAGGGCATGCCAAGGGAAGTGTTCTGCTGTGCCAAGACTCGTGCTGCGCACGCTTTGTGCTTGGAGTGAGAAACAGGTTCCTTGGTGTTTTCTGCGAAACGCTTTAGCAGCCCGTTGGTGCTAGTATGGAGTCAGGGGATGGATGAAGCGGAGAGCCCCGTTTGGAGTGAGGCTGCAAAGGGCATGCCAAAGGAAGTGTTTTGCTGTGCCAAGACTCGTGCTGCGCACGCTTTGTGGTTGGAGTGAGAAACAGGTTCCTTGGTGTTTTCTGCGAAACGCTTTAGCAGCCCGTTGGTGCTAGTATGGAGTCAGGGGATGGATGAAGCGGAGAGCCCCGTTTGGAGTGAGGCTGCAAAGGGCATGCCAAAGGAAGTGTTTTGCTGTGCCAAGACTCGTGCTGCGCACGCTTTGTGCTTGGAGTGAGAAACAGGTTCCTTGGTGTTTTCTGCGAAACGCTTTAGCAGCCCGTTGGTGCTAGTATGGAGTCAGGGGATGGATGAAGCGGAGAGCCCCGTTTGGAGTGAGGCTGCAAAGGGCATGCCAAAGGAAGTGTTTTGCTGTGCCAAGACTCGTGCTGCGCACGCTTTGTGCTTGGAGTGAGAAACAGGTTCCTTGGTGTTTTCTGCGAAACGCTTTAGCAGCCCGTTGGTGCTAGTATGGAGTCAGGGGATGGATGAAGCGGAGAGCCCCGTTTGGAGTGAGGCTGCAAAGGGCATGCCAAAGGAAGTGTTCTGCTGTGCCAAGACTCGTGCTGCGCACGCTTTGTGGTTGGAGTGAGAAACAGGTTCCTTGGTGTTTTCTGCGAAACGCTTTAGCAGCCCGTTGGTGCTAGTATGGAGTCAGGGGATGGATGAAGCGGAGAGCCCCGTTTGGAGTGAGGGCTGCAAAGGGCATGCCAAGGGAAGTGTTCTGCTGTGCCAAGACTCGTGCTGCGCACGCTTTGTGGTTGGAGTGAGAAACAGGTTCCTTGGTGTTTTCTGCGAAACGCTTTAGCAGCCCGTTGGTAGCTAGTATGGAGTCAGGGGATGGATGAAGCGGAGAGCCCCGTTTGGAGTGAGGCTGCAAAGGGCATGCCAAAGGAAGTGTTTTGCTGTGCCAAGACTCGTGCTGCGCACTGCTTTGTGCTTGGAGTGAGAAACAGGTTCGTTGGTGTTTTCTGCGAAACGCTTTAGCAGCCCGTTGGTGCTAGTATGGAGTCAGGGGATGGATGAAGCGGAGAGCCCCGTTTGGAGTGAGGCTGCAAAGGGCATGCGAAAGGAAGTGTTCTGCTGTGCCAAGACTCGTGCTGCGCACGCTTTGTGGTTGGAGTGAGAAACAGGTTCCTTGGTGTTTTCTGTGAAACGCTTTAGCAGCCCGTTGGTGCTAGTATGGAGTCAGGGGATGGATGAAGCGGAGAGCCCCGTTTGGAGTGAGGCTGCAAAGGGCATGCCAAAGGAAGTGTTTCGCTGTGCCCAGACTCGTGCTGCGCCACGCTTTGTGGTTGGAGTGAGAAACAGGTTCCTTGGTGTTTTCTGCGAAACGCTTTAGCAGCCCGTTGGTGCTAGTATGGAGTCAGGGGATGGATGAAGCGGAGAGCCCCCGTTTGGAGTTGAGGCTGCAAAGGGCATGCCAAGAGAACTGTTTTGCTGTGCCAAGACTCGTGCTGCGCACGGCTTTGTGGTTGGAGTGAGAAACAGGTTCCTTGGTGTTTTCTGCGAAATGCTTTAGCAGCCCGTTGGTGCTAGTATGGAGTCAGGGGATGGATGAAGCGGGAGAGGCCCCGTTTGGAGTGAGGCTGCAAAGGGCATGCCAAGGGAAGTGTTCTGCTGTGCCAAGACTCGTGCTGCGCCACGCTTTGTGCTTGGAGTGAGAAACAGGTTCCTTGGTGTTTTCTGCGAAACGCTTTAGCAGCCCGTTGGTGCTAGTATGGAGTCAGGGGATGGATGAAGCGGAGAGCCCCGTTTGGAGTGAGGCTGCAAAGGGCATGCCAAAGGAAGTGTTTTGCTGTGCCAAGACTCGTGATGCGCCTTTGTGCTTGGAGTGAGAAACAGGTTCCTTGGTGTTTTCTGCGAAACGCTTTAGCAGCCCGTTGGTGCTAGTATGGAGTCAGGGGATGGATGAAGCGGAGAGCCCCGTTTGGAGTGAGGCTGCAAAGGGCATGCCAAAGGAAGTGTTTTGCTGTGCCAAGACTCGTGCTGCGCACGCTTTGTGCTTGGAGTGAGAAACAGGTTCCTTGGTGTTTTCTGCGAAACGCTTTAGCAGCCCGTTGGTGCTAGTATGGAGTCAGGGGATGGATGAAGCGGAGAGCCCCGTTTGGAGTGAGGCTGCAAAGGGCATGCCAAGAGAAGTGTTTTGCTGTGCCAAGACTCGTGCTGCGCACGCTTTGTGGTTGGAGTGAGAAACAGGTTCCTTGGTGTTTTCTGCGAAATGCTTTAGCAGCCCGTTGGTGCTAGTATGGAGTCAGGGGATGGATGAAGTGGAGAGCCCCGTTTGGAGTGAGGCTGCAAAGGGCATGCCAAGGGAAGTGTTCTGCTGTGCCAAGACTCGTGCTGCGCACGCTTTGTGCTTGGAGTGAGAAACAGGTTCCTTGGTGTTTTCTGCGAAACGCTTTAGCAGCCCGTTGGTGCTAGTATGGAGTCAGGGGATGGATGAAGCGGAGAGCCCCGTTTGGAGTGAGGCTGCAAAGGGCATGCCAAAGGAAGTGTTCTGCTGTGCCAAGACTCGTGCTGCGCACGCTTTGTGCTTGGAGTGAGAAACAGGTTCCTTGGTGTTTTCTGCGAAACGCTTTAGCAGCCCGTTGGTGCTAGTATGGAGTCAGGGGATGGATGAAGCGGAGAGCCCCGTTTGGAGTGAGGCTGCAAAGGGCATGCCAAAGGAAGTGTTTTGCTGTGCCAAGACTCGTGCTGCGCACGCTTTGTGCTTGGAGTGAGAAACAGGTTCCTTGGTGTTTTCTGCGAAACGCTTTAGCAGCCCGTTGGTGCTTGTATGGAGTCAGGGGATGGATGAAGCGGAGAGCCCCGTTTGGAGTGAGGCTGCAAAGGGCATGCCAAAGGAAGTGTTTTGCTGTGCCAAGACTCGTGCTGCGCACGCTTTGTGCTTGGAGTGAGAAACAGGTTCCTTGGTGTTTTCTGCGAAACGCTTTAGCAGCCCGTTGGTGCTAGTATGGAGTCAGGGGATGGATGAAGCGGAGAGCCCCGTTTGGAGTGAGGCTGCAAAGGGCATGCCAAAGGAAGTGTTCTGCTGTGCCAAGACTCGTGCTGCGCACGCTTTGTGCTTGGAGTGAGAAACAGGTTCCTTGGTGTTTTCTGCGAAACGCTTTAGCAGCCCGTTGGTGCTAGTATGGAGTCAGGGGATGGATGAAGCGGAGAGCCCCGTTTGGAGTGAGGCTGCAAAGGGCATGCCAAGAGAAGTGTTTTGCTGTGCCAAGACTCGTGCTGCGCACGCTTTGTGGTTGGAGTGAGAAACAGGTTCCTTGGTGTTTTCTGCGAAATGCTTTAGCAGCCCGTTGGTGCTAGTATGGAGTCAGGGGATGGATGAAGCGGAGAGCCCCGTTTGGAGTGAGGCTGCAAAGGGCATGCCAAGGGAAGTGTTCTGCTGTGCCAAGACTCGTGCTGCGCACGCTTTGTGGTTGGAGTGAGAAACAGGTTCCTTGGTGTTTTCTGCGAAACGCTTTAGCAGCCCGTTGGTGCTAGTATGGAGTCAGGGGATGGATGAAGCGGAGAGCCCCGTTTGGAGTGAGGCTGCAAAGGGCATGCCAAGGGAAGTGTTCTGCTGTGCCAAGACTCGTGCTGCGCACGCTTTGTGGTTGGAGTGAGAAACAGGTTCCTTGGTGTTTTCTGCGAAACGCTTTAGCAGCCCGTTGGTGCTAGTATGGAGTCAGGGGATGGATGAAGCGGAGAGCCCCGTTTGGAGTGAGGCTGCAAAGGGCATGCCAAAGGAAGTGTTTTGCTGTGCCAAGACTCGTGCTGCGCACGCTTTGTGCTTGGAGTGAGAAACAGGTTCCTTGGTGTTTTCTGCGAAACGCTTTAGCAGCCCGTTGGTGCTAGTATGGAGTCAGGGGATGGATGAAGCGGAGAGCCCCGTTTGGAGTGAGGCTGCAAAGGGCATGCCAAAGGAAGTGTTTTGCTGTGCCAAGACTCGTGCTGCGCACGCTTTGTGCTTGGAGTGAGAAACAGGTTCCTTGGTGTTTTCTGCGAAACGCTTTAGCAGCCCGTTGGTGCTAGTATGGAGTCAGGGGATGGATGAAGCGGAGAGCCCCGTTTGGAGTGAGGCTGCAAAGGGCATGCCAAAGGAAGTGTTCTGCTGTGCCAAGACTCGTGCTGCGCACGCTTTGTGCTTGGAGTGAGAAACAGGTTCCTTGGTGTTTTCTGCGAAACGCTTTAGCAGCCCGTTGGTGCTAGTATGGAGTCAGGGGATGGATGAAGCGGAGAGCCCCGTTTGGAGTGAGGCTGCAAAGGGCATGCCAAGAGAAGTGTTTTGCTGTGCCAAGACTCGTGCTGCGCACGCTTTGTGGTTGGAGTGAGAAACAGGTTCCTTGGTGTTTTCTGCGAAATGCTTTAGCAGCCCGTTGGTGCTAGTATGGAGTCAGGGGATGGATGAAGCGGAGAGCCCCGTTTGGAGTGAGGCTGCAAAGGGCATGCCAAGGGAAGTGTTCTGCTGTGCCAAGACTCGTGCTGCGCACGCTTTGTGGTTGGAGTGAGAAACAGGTTCCTTGGTGTTTTCTGCGAAACGCTTTAGCAGCCCGTTGGTGCTAGTATGGAGTCAGGGGATGGATGAAGCGGAGAGCCCCGTTTGGAGTGAGGCTGCAAAGGGCATGCGAAAGGAAGTGTTCTGCTGTGCCAAGACTCGTGCTGCGCACGCTTTGTGCTTGGAGTGAGAAACAGGTTCCTTGGTGTTTTCTGCGAAACGCTTTAGCAGCCCGTTGGTGCTAGTATGGAGTCAGGGGATGGATGAAGCGGAGAGCCCCGTTTGGAGTGAGGCTGCAAAGGGCATGCCAAGAGAAGTGTTTCGCTGTGCCAAGACTCGTGCTGCGCACGCTTTGTGCTTGGAGTGAGAAACAGGTTCCTTGGTGTTTTCTGAGAAACGCTTTAGCAGCCCGTTGGTGCTAGTATGGAGTCAGGGGATGGATGAAGCGGAGAGCCCCGTTTGGAGTGAGGCTGCAAAGGGCATGCCAAGAGAAGTGTTTTGCTGTGCCAAGACTCGTGCTGCGCACGCTTTGTGGTTGGAGTGAGAAACAGGTTCCTTGGTGTTTTCTGCGAAATGCTTTAGCAGCCCGTTGGTGCTAGTATGGAGTCAGGGGATGGGTGAAGTGGAGAGCCCCGTTTGGAGTGAGGCTGCAAAGGGCATGCCAAGGGAAGTGTTCTGCTGTGCCAAGACTCGTGCTGCGCACGCTTTGTGCTTGGAGTGAGAAACAGGTTCCTTGGTGTTTTCTGCGAAACGCTTTAGCAGCCCGTTGGTGCTAGTATGGAGTCAGGGGATGGATGAAGCGGAGAGCCCCGTTTGGAGTGAGGCTGCAAAGGGCATGCGAAAGGAAGTGTTCTGCTGTGCCAAGACTCGTGCTGCGCACGCTTTGTGGTTGGAGTGAGAAACAGGTTCCTTGGTGTTTTCTGCGAAACGCTTTAGCAGCCCGTTGGTGCTAGTATGGAGTCAGGGGATGGATGAAGCGGAGAGCCCCGTTTGGAGTGAGGCTGCAAAGGGCATGCCAAGAGAAGTGTTTCGCTGTGCCAAGACTCGTGCTGCGCACGCTTTGTGGTTGGAGTGAGAAACAGGTTCCTTGGTGTTTTCTGCGAAACGCTTTAGCAGCCCGTTGGTGCTAGTATGGAGTCAGGGGATGGATGAAGCGGAGAGCCCCGTTTGCAGTGAGGCTGCAAAGGGCATGCCAAGAGAAGTGTTCTGCTGTGCCAAGACTCGTGCTGCGCACGCTTTGTGCTTGGAGTGAGAAACAGGTTCCTTGGTGTTTTCTGCGAAACGCTTTAGCAGCCCGTTGGTGCTAGTATGGAGTCAGGGGATGGATGAAGCGGAGAGCCCCGTTTGGAGTGAGGCTGCAAAGGGCATGCCAAAGGAAGTGTTTTGCTGTGCCAAGACTCGTGCTGCGCACGCTTTGTGCTTGGAGTGAGAAACAGGTTCCTTGGTGTTTTCTGCGAAACGCTTTAGCAGCCCGTTGGTGCTAGTATGGAGTCAGGGGATGGATGAAGCGGAGAGCCCCGTTTGGAGTGAGGCTGCAAAGGGCATGCCAAAGGAAGTGTTTTGCTGTGCCAAGACTCGTGCTGCGCACGCTTTGTGCTTGGAGTGAGAAACAGGTTCCTTGGTGTTTTCTGCGAAACGCTTTAGCAGCCCGTTGGTGCTAGTATGGAGTCAGGGGATGGATGAAGCGGAGAGCCCCGTTTGGAGTGAGGCTGCAAAGGGCATGCCAAAGGAAGTGTTCTGCTGTGCCAAGACTCGTGCTGCGCACGCTTTGTGCTTGGAGTGAGAAACAGGTTCCTTGGTGTTTTCTGCGAAACGCTTTAGCAGCCCGTTGGTGCTAGTATGGAGTCAGGGGATGGATGAAGCGGAGAGCCCCGTTTGGAGTGAGGCTGCAAAGGGCATGCCAAGAGAAGTGTTTTGCTGTGCCAAGACTCGTGCTGCGCACGCTTTGTGGTTGGAGTGAGAAACAGGTTCCTTGGTGTTTTCTGCGAAACGCTTTAGCAGCCCGTTGGTGCTAGTATGGAGTCAGGGGATGGATGAAGCGGAGAGCCCCGTTTGGAGTGAGGCTGCAAAGGGCATGCCAAGGGAAGTGTTCTGCTGTGCCAAGACTCGTGCTGCGCACGCTTTGTGCTTGGAGTGAGAAACAGGTTCCTTGGTGTTTTCTGCGAAACGCTTTAGCAGCCCGTTGGTGCTAGTATGGAGTCAGGGGATGGATGAAGCGGAGAGCCCCGTTTGGAGTGAGGCTGCAAAGGGCATGCGAAAGGAAGTGTTCTGCTGTGCCAAGACTCGTGCTGCGCACGCTTTGTGGTTGGAGTGAGAAACAGGTTCCTTGGTGTTTTCTGCGAAACGCTTTAGCAGCCCGTTGGTGCTAGTATGGAGTCAGGGGATGGATGAAGCGGAGAGCCCCGTTTGGAGTGAGGCTGCAAAGGGCATGCCAAAGGAAGTGTTTTGCTGTGCCAAGACTCGTGCTGCGCACGCTTTGTGCTTGGAGTGAGAAACAGGTTCCTTGGTGTTTTCTGCGAAACGCTTTAGCAGCCCGTTGGTGCTAGTATGGAGTCAGGGGATGGATGAAGCGGAGAGCCCCGTTTGGAGTGAGGCTGCAAAGGGCATGCCAAAGGAAGTGTTCTGCTGTGCCAAGACTCGTGCTGCGCACGCTTTGTGCTTGGAGTGAGAAACAGGTTCCTTGGTGTTTTCTGCGAAACGCTTTAGCAGCCCGTTGGTGCTAGTATGGAGTCAGGGGATGGATGAAGCGGAGAGCCCCGTTTGGAGTGAGGCTGCAAAGGGCATGCCAAGAGAAGTGTTTTGCTGTGCCAAGACTCGTGCTGCGCACGCTTTGTGGTTGGAGTGAGAAACAGGTTCCTTGGTGTTTTCTGCGAAACGCTTTAGCAGCCCGTTGGTGCTAGTATGGAGTCAGGGGATGGATGAAGCGGAGAGCCCCGTTTGGAGTGAGGCTGCAAAGGGCATGCCAAGGGAAGTGTTCTGCTGTGCCAAGACTCGTGCTGCGCACGCTTTGTGGTTGGAGTGAGAAACAGGTTCCTTGGTGTTTTCTGCGAAACGCTTTAGCAGCCCGTTGGTGCTAGTATGGAGTCAGGGGATGGATGAAGCGGAGAGCCCCGTTTGGAGTGAGGCTGCAAAGGGCATGCCAAGGGAAGTGTTCTGCTGTGCCAAGACTCGTGCTGCGCACGCTTTGTGGTTGGAGTGAGAAACAGGTTCCTTGGTGTTTTCTGCGAAACGCTTTAGCAGCCCGTTGGTGCTAGTATGGAGTCAGGGGATGGATGAAGCGGAGAGCCCCGTTTGGAGTGAGGCTGCAAAGGGCATGCCAAAGGAAGTGTTTTGCTGTGCCAAGACTCGTGCTGCGCACGCTTTGTGCTTGGAGTGAGAAACAGGTTCCTTGGTGTTTTCTGCGAAACGCTTTAGCAGCCCGTTGGTGCTAGTATGGAGTCAGGGGATGGATGAAGCGGAGAGCCCCGTTTGGAGTGAGGCTGCAAAGGGCATGCGAAAGGAAGTGTTCTGCTGTGCCAAGACTCGTGCTGCGCACGCTTTGTGGTTGGAGTGAGAAACAGGTTCCTTGGTGTTTTCTGCGAAACGCTTTAGCAGCCCGTTGGTGCTAGTATGGAGTCAGGGGATGGATGAAGCGGAGAGCCCCGTTTGGAGTGAGGCTGCAAAGGGCATGCCAAGGGAAGTGTTCTGCTGTGCCAAGACTCGTGCTGCGCACGCTTTGTGGTTGGAGTGAGAAACAGGTTCCTTGGTGTTTTCTGCGAAACGCTTTAGCAGCCCGTTGGTGCTAGTATGGAGTCAGGGGATGGATGAAGCGGAGAGCCCCGTTTGGAGTGAGGCTGCAAAGGGCATGCCAAGAGAAGTGTTTTGCTGTGCCAAGACTCGTGCTGCGCACGCTTTGTGGTTGGAGTGAGAAACAGGTTCCTTGGTGTTTTCTGCGAAATGCTTTAGCAGCCCGTTGGTGCTAGTATGTAGTCAGGGGATGGATGAAGTGGAGAGCCCCGTTTGGAGTGAGGCTGCAAAGGGCATGCCAAGGGAAGTGTTCTGCTGTGCCAAGACTCGTGCTGCGCACGCTTTGTGCTTGGAGTGAGAAACAGGTTCCTTGGTGTTTTCTGCGAAACGCTTTAGCAGCCCGTTGGTGCTAGTATGGAGTCAGGGGATGGATGAAGCGGAGAGCCCCGTTTGGAGTGAGGCTGCAAAGGGCATGCCAAAGGAAGTGTTCTGCTGTGCCAAGACTCGTGCTGCGCACGCTTTGTGCTTGGAGTGAGAAACAGGTTCCTTGGTGTTTTCTGCGAAACGCTTTAGCAGCCCGTTGGTGCTAGTATGGAGTCAGGGGATGGATGAAGCGGAGAGCCCCGTTTGGAGTGAGGCTGCAAAGGGCATGCCAAAGGAAGTGTTTTGCTGTGCCAAGACTCGTGCTGCGCACGCTTTGTGCTTGGAGTGAGAAACAGGTTCCTTGGTGTTTTCTGCGAAACGCTTTAGCAGCCCGTTGGTGCTAGTATGGAGTCAGGGGATGGATGAAGCGGAGAGCCCCGTTTGGAGTGAGGCTGCAAAGGGCATGCCAAAGGAAGTGTTTTGCTGTGCCAAGACTCGTGCTGCGCACGCTTTGTGCTTGGAGTGAGAAACAGGTTCCTTGGTGTTTTCTGCGAAACGCTTTAGCAGCCCGTTGGTGCTAGTATGGAGTCAGGGGATGGATGAAGCGGAGAGCCCCGTTTGGAGTGAGGCTGCAAAGGGCATGCCAAAGGAAGTGTTCTGCTGTGCCAAGACTCGTGCTGCGCACGCTTTGTGCTTGGAGTGAGAAACAGGTTCCTTGGTGTTTTCTGCGAAACGCTTTAGCAGCCCGTTGGTGCTAGTATGGAGTCAGGGGATGGATGAAGCGGAGAGCCCCGTTTGGAGTGAGGCTGCAAAGGGCATGCCAAGAGAAGTGTTTTGCTGTGCCAAGACTCGTGCTGCGCACGCTTTGTGGTTGGAGTGAGAAACAGGTTCCTTGGTGTTTTCTGCGAAATGCTTTAGCAGCCCGTTGGTGCTAGTATGGAGTCAGGGGATGGATGAAGCGGAGAGCCCCGTTTGGAGTGAGGCTGCAAAGGGCATGCCAAGGGAAGTGTTCTGCTGTGCCAAGACTCGTGCTGCGCACGCTTTGTGCTTGGAGTGAGAAACAGGTTCCTTGGTGTTTTCTGCGAAACGCTTTAGCAGCCCGTTGGTGCTAGTATGGAGTCAGGGGATGGATGAAGCGGAGAGCCCCGTTTGGAGTGAGGCTGCAAAGGGCATGCCAAAGGAAGTGTTTTGCTGTGCCAAGACTCGTGCTGCGCACGCTTTGTGCTTGGAGTGAGAAACAGGTTCCTTGGTGTTTTCTGCGAAACGCTTTAGCAGCCCGTTGGTGCTAGTATGGAGTCAGGGGATGGATGAAGCGGAGAGCCCCGTTTGGAGTGAGGCTGCAAAGGGCATGCCAAAGGAAGTGTTCTGCTGTGCCAAGACTCGTGCTGCGCACGCTTTGTGCTTGGAGTGAGAAACAGGTTCCTTGGTGTTTTCTGCGAAACGCTTTAGCAGCCCGTTGGTGCTAGTATGGAGTCAGGGGATGGATGAAGCGGAGAGCCCCGTTTGGAGTGAGGCTGCAAAGGGCATGCCAAGAGAAGTGTTTTGCTGTGCCAAGACTCGTGCTGCGCACGCTTTGTGCTTGGAGTGAGAAACAGGTTCCTTGGTGTTTTCTGCGAAATGCTTTAGCAGCCCGTTGGTGCTAGTATGGAGTCAGGGGATGGATGAAGCGGAGAGCCCCGTTTGGAGTGAGGCTGCAAAGGGCATGCCAAGGGAAGTGTTCTGCTGTGCCAAGACTCGTGCTGCGCACGCTTTGTGGTTGGAGTGAGAAACAGGTTCCTTGGTGTTTTCTGCGAAACGCTTTAGCAGCCCGTTGGTGCTAGTATGGAGTCAGGGGATGGATGAAGCGGAGAGCCCCGTTTGGAGTGAGGCTGCAAAGGGCATGCGAAAGGAAGTGTTCTGCTGTGCCAAGACTCGTGCTGCGCACGCTTTGTGCTTGGAGTGAGAAACAGGTTCCTTGGTGTTTTCTGCGAAACGCTTTAGCAGCCCGTTGGTGCTAGTATGGAGTCAGGGGATGGATGAAGCGGAGAGCCCCGTTTGGAGTGAGGCTGCAAAGGGCATGCCAAGAGAAGTGTTTCGCTGTGCCAAGACTCGTGCTGCGCACGCTTTGTGCTTGGAGTGAGAAACAGGTTCCTTGGTGTTTTCTGAGAAACGCTTTAGCAGCCCGTTGGTGCTAGTATGGAGTCAGGGGATGGATGAAGCGGAGAGCCCCGTTTGGAGTGAGGCTGCAAAGGGCATGCCAAGAGAAGTGTTTTGCTGTGCCAAGACTCGTGCTGCGCACGCTTTGTGGTTGGAGTGAGAAACAGGTTCCTTGGTGTTTTCTGCGAAATGCTTTAGCAGCCCGTTGGTGCTAGTATGGAGTCAGGGGATGGATGAAGTGGAGAGCCCCGTTTGGAGTGAGGCTGCAAAGGGCATGCCAAGGGAAGTGTTCTGCTGTGCCAAGACTCGTGCTGCGCACGCTTTGTGCTTGGAGTGAGAAACAGGTTCCTTGGTGTTTTCTGCGAAACGCTTTAGCAGCCCGTTGGTGCTAGTATGGAGTCAGGGGATGGATGAAGCGGAGAGCCCCGTTTGGAGTGAGGCTGCAAAGGGCATGCGAAAGGAAGTGTTCTGCTGTGCCAAGACTCGTGCTGCGCACGCTTTGTGGTTGGAGTGAGAAACAGGTTCCTTGGTGTTTTCTGCGAAACGCTTTAGCAGCCCGTTGGTGCTAGTATGGAGTCAGGGGATGGATGAAGCGGAGAGCCCCGTTTGGAGTGAGGCTGCAAAGGGCATGCCAAGAGAAGTGTTTCGCTGTGCCAAGACTCGTGCTGCGCACGCTTTGTGGTTGGAGTGAGAAACAGGTTCCTTGGTGTTTTCTGCGAAACGCTTTAGCAGCCCGTTGGTGCTAGTATGGAGTCAGGGGATGGATGAAGCGGAGAGCCCCGTTTGCAGTGAGGCTGCAAAGGGCATGCCAAGAGAAGTGTTCTGCTGTGCCAAGACTCGTGCTGCGCACGCTTTGTGCTTGGAGTGAGAAACAGGTTCCTTGGTGTTTTCTGCGAAACGCTTTAGCAGCCCGTTGGTGCTAGTATGGAGTCAGGGGATGGATGAAGCGGAGAGCCCCGTTTGGAGTGAGGCTGCAAAGGGCATGCCAAAGGAAGTGTTTTGCTGTGCCAAGACTCGTGCTGCGCACGCTTTGTGCTTGGAGTGAGAAACAGGTTCCTTGGTGTTTTCTGCGAAACGCTTTAGCAGCCCGTTGGTGCTAGTATGGAGTCAGGGGATGGATGAAGCGGAGAGCCCCGTTTGGAGTGAGGCTGCAAAGGGCATGCCAAAGGAAGTGTTTTGCTGTGCCAAGACTCGTGCTGCGCACGCTTTGTGCTTGGAGTGAGAAACAGGTTCCTTGGTGTTTTCTGCGAAACGCTTTAGCAGCCCGTTGGTGCTAGTATGGAGTCAGGGGATGGATGAAGCGGAGAGCCCCGTTTGGAGTGAGGCTGCAAAGGGCATGCCAAAGGAAGTGTTCTGCTGTGCCAAGACTCGTGCTGCGCACGCTTTGTGCTTGGAGTGAGAAACAGGTTCCTTGGTGTTTTCTGCGAAACGCTTTAGCAGCCCGTTGGTGCTAGTATGGAGTCAGGGGATGGATGAAGCGGAGAGCCCCGTTTGGAGTGAGGCTGCAAAGGGCATGCCAAGAGAAGTGTTTTGCTGTGCCAAGACTCGTGCTGCGCACGCTTTGTGGTTGGAGTGAGAAACAGGTTCCTTGGTGTTTTCTGCGAAACGCTTTAGCAGCCCGTTGGTGCTAGTATGGAGTCAGGGGATGGATGAAGCGGAGAGCCCCGTTTGGAGTGAGGCTGCAAAGGGCATGCCAAGGGAAGTGTTCTGCTGTGCCAAGACTCGTGCTGCGCACGCTTTGTGGTTGGAGTGAGAAACAGGTTCCTTGGTGTTTTCTGCGAAACGCTTTAGCAGCCCGTTGGTGCTAGTATGGAGTCAGGGGATGGATGAAGCGGAGAGCCCCGTTTGGAGTGAGGCTGCAAAGGGCATGCCAAGGGAAGTGTTCTGCTGTGCCAAGACTCGTGCTGCGCACGCTTTGTGGTTGGAGTGAGAAACAGGTTCCTTGGTGTTTTCTGCGAAACGCTTTAGCAGCCCGTTGGTGCTAGTATGGAGTCAGGGGATGGATGAAGCGGAGAGCCCCGTTTGGAGTGAGGCTGCAAAGGGCATGCCAAAGGAAGTGTTTTGCTGTGCCAAGACTCGTGCTGCGCACGCTTTGTGGTTGGAGTGAGAAACAGGTTCCTTGGTGTTTTCTGCGAAACGCTTTAGCAGCCCGTTGGTGCTAGTATGGAGTCAGGGGATGGATGAAGCGGAGAGCCCCGTTTGGAGTGAGGCTGCAAAGGGCATGCGAAAGGAAGTGTTCTGCTGTGCCAAGACTCGTGCTGCGCACGCTTTGTGGTTGGAGTGAGAAACAGGTTCCTTGGTGTTTTCTGCGAAACGCTTTAGCAGCCCGTTGGTGCTAGTATGGAGTCAGGGGATGGATGAAGCGGAGAGCCCCGTTTGGAGTGAGGCTGCAAAGGGCATGCCAAAGGAAGTGTTTTGCTGTGCCAAGACTCGTGCTGCGCACGCTTTGTGCTTGGAGTGAGAAACAGGTTCCTTGGTGTTTTCTGCGAAACGCTTTAGCAGCCCGTTGGTGCTAGTATGGAGTCAGGGGATGGATGAAGCGGAGAGCCCCGTTTGGAGTGAGGCTGCAAAGGGCATGCCAAAGGAAGTGTTCTGCTGTGCCAAGACTCGTGCTGCGCACGCTTTGTGCTTGGAGTGAGAAACAGGTTCCTTGGTGTTTTCTGCGAAACGCTTTAGCAGCCCGTTGGTGCTAGTATGGAGTCAGGGGATGGATGAAGCGGAGAGCCCCGTTTGGAGTGAGGCTGCAAAGGGCATGCCAAGAGAAGTGTTTTGCTGTGCCAAGACTCGTGCTGCGCACGCTTTGTGGTTGGAGTGAGAAACAGGTTCCTTGGTGTTTTCTGCGAAACGCTTTAGCAGCCCGTTGGTGCTAGTATGGAGTCAGGGGATGGATGAAGCGGAGAGCCCCGTTTGGAGTGAGGCTGCAAAGGGCATGCCAAGGGAAGTGTTCTGCTGTGCCAAGACTCGTGCTGCGCACGCTTTGTGGTTGGAGTGAGAAACAGGTTCCTTGGTGTTTTCTGCGAAACGCTTAGCAGCCCGTTGGTGCTAGTATGGAGTCAGGGGATGGATGAAGCGGAGAGCCCCGTTTGGAGTGAGGCTGCAAAGGGCATGCCAAGGGAAGTGTTCTGCTGTGCCAAGACTCGTGCTGCGCACGCTTTGTGGTTGGAGTGAGAAACAGGTTCCTTGGTGTTTTCTGCGAAACGCTTTAGCAGCCCGTTGGTGCTAGGTATGGAGTCAGGGGATGGATGAAGCGGAGAGCCCCGTTTGGAGTGAGGCTGCAAAGGGCATGCCAAGAGAAGTGTTTTGCTGTGCCAAGACTCGTGCTGCGCACGCTTTGTGGTTGGAGTGAGAAACAGGTTCCTTGGTGTTTTCTGCGAAATGCTTTAGCAGCCCGTTGGTGCTAGTATGGAGTCAGGGGATGGATGAAGCGGAGAGCCCCGTTTGGAGTGAGGCTGCAAAGGGCATGCCAAGGGAAGTGTTCTGCTGTGCCAAGACTCGTGCTGCGCACGCTTTGTGGTTGGAGTGAGAAACAGGTTCCTTGGTGTTTTCTGCGAAACGCTTTAGCAGCCCGTTGGTGCTAGTATGGAGTCAGGGGATGGATGAAGCGGAGAGCCCCGTTTGGAGTGAGGCTGCAAAGGGCATGCCAAGGGAAGTGTTCTGCTGTGCCAAGACTCGTGCTGCGCACGCTTTGTGCTTGGAGTGAGAAACAGGTTCCTTGGTGTTTTCTGCGAAACGCTTTAGCAGCCCGTTGGTGCTAGTATGGAGTCAGGGGATGGATGAAGCGGAGAGCCCCGTTTGGAGTGAGGCTGCAAAGGGCATGCCAAAGGAAGTGTTTTGCTGTGCCAAGACTCGTGCTGCGCACGCTTTGTGCTTGGAGTGAGAAACAGGTTCCTTGGTGTTTTCTGCGAAACGCTTTAGCAGCCCGTTGGTGCTAGTATGGAGTCAGGGGATGGATGAAGCGGAGAGCCCCGTTTGGAGTGAGGCTGCAAAGGGCATGCCAAAGGAAGTGTTCTGCTGTGCCAAGACTCGTGCTGCGCACGCTTTGTGCTTGGAGTGAGAAACAGGTTCCTTGGTGTTTTCTGCGAAACGCTTTAGCAGCCCGTTGGTGCTAGTATGGAGTCAGGGGATGGATGAAGCGGAGAGCCCCGTTTGGAGTGAGGCTGCAAAGGGCATGCCAAGAGAAGTGTTTTGCTGTGCCAAGACTCGTGCTGCGCACGCTTTGTGGTTGGAGTGAGAAACAGGTTCCTTGGTGTTTTCTGCGAAATGCTTTAGCAGCCCGTTGGTGCTAGTATGGAGTCAGGGGATGGATGAAGCGGAGAGCCCCGTTTGGAGTGAGGCTGCAAAGGGCATGCCAAAGGAAGTGTTTTGCTGTGCCAAGACTCGTGCTGCGCACGCTTTGTGCTTGGAGTGAGAAACAGGTTCCTTGGTGTTTTCTGCGAAACGCTTTAGCAGCCCGTTGGTGCTAGTATGGAGTCAGGGGATGGATGAAGCGGAGAGCCCCGTTTGGAGTGAGGCTGCAAAGGGCATGCCAAAGGAAGTGTTTTGCTGTGCCAAGACTCGTGCTGCGCACGCTTTGTGCTTGGAGTGAGAAACAGGTTCCTTGGTGTTTTCTGCGAAACGCTTTAGCAGCCCGTTGGTGCTAGTATGGAGTCAGGGGATGGATGAAGCGGAGAGCCCCGTTTGGAGTGAGGCTGCAAAGGGCATGCCAAAGGAAGTGTTCTGCTGTGCCAAGACTCGTGCTGCGCACGCTTTGTGGTTGGAGTGAGAAACAGGTTCCTTGGTGTTTTCTGCGAAACGCTTTAGCAGCCCGTTGGTGCTAGTATGGAGTCAGGGGATGGATGAAGCGGAGAGCCCCGTTTGGAGTGAGGCTGCAAAGGGCATGCCAAGAGAAGTGTTTTGCTGTGCCAAGACTCGTGCTGCGCACGCTTTGTGGTTGGAGTGAGAAACAGGTTCCTTGGTGTTTTCTGCGAAATGCTTTAGCAGCCCGTTGGTGCTAGTATGGAGTCAGGGGATGGATGAAGCGGAGAGCCCCGTTTGGAGTGAGGCTGCAAAGGGCATGCCAAGGGAAGTGTTCTGCTGTGCCAAGACTCGTGCTGCGCACGCTTTGTGCTTGGAGTGAGAAACAGGTTCCTTGGTGTTTTCTGCGAAACGCTTTAGCAGCCCGTTGGTGCTAGTATGGAGTCAGGGGATGGATGAAGCGGAGAGCCCCGTTTGGAGTGAGGCTGCAAAGGGCATGCCAAGGGAAGTGTTCTGCTGTGCCAAGACTCGTGCTGCGCACGCTTTGTGCTTGGAGTGAGAAACAGGTTCCTTGGTGTTTTCTGCGAAACGCTTTAGCAGCCCGTTGGTGCTAGTATGGAGTCAGGGGATGGATGAAGCGGAGAGCCCCGTTTGGAGTGAGGCTGCAAAGGGCATGCCAAAGGAAGTGTTTTGCTGTGCCAAGACTCGTGCTGCGCACGCTTTGTGCTTGGAGTGAGAAACAGGTTCCTTGGTGTTTTCTGCGAAACGCTTTAGCAGCCCGTTGGTGCTAGTATGGAGTCAGGGGATGGATGAAGCGGAGAGCCCCGTTTGGAGTGAGGCTGCAAAGGGCATGCCAAAGGAAGTGTTCTGCTGTGCCAAGACTCGTGCTGCGCACGCTTTGTGCTTGGAGTGAGAAACAGGTTCCTTGGTGTTTTCTGCGAAACGCTTTAGCAGCCCGTTGGTGCTAGTATGGAGTCAGGGGATGGATGAAGCGGAGAGCCCCGTTTGGAGTGAGGCTGCAAAGGGCATGCCAAAGGAAGTGTTCTGCTGTGCCAAGACTCGTGCTGCGCACGCTTTGTGCTTGGAGTGAGAAACAGGTTCCTTGGTGTTTTCTGCGAAACGCTTTAGCAGCCCGTTGGTGCTAGTATGGAGTCAGGGGATGGATGAAGCGGAGAGCCCCGTTTGGAGTGAGGCTGCAAAGGGCATGCCAAAGGAAGTGTTTTGCTGTGCCAAGACTCGTGCTGCGCACGCTTTGTGCTTGGAGTGAGAAACAGGTTCCTTGGTGTTTTCTGCGAAACGCTTTAGCAGCCCGTTGGTGCTAGTATGGAGTCAGGGGATGGATGAAGCGGAGAGCCCCGTTTGGAGTGAGGCTGCAAAGGGCATGCCAAAGGAAGTGTTCTGCTGTGCCAAGACTCGTGCTGCGCACGCTTTGTGCTTGGAGTGAGAAACAGGTTCCTTGGTGTTTTCTGCGAAACGCTTTAGCAGCCCGTTGGTGCTAGTATGGAGTCAGGGGATGGATGAAGCGGAGAGCCCCGTTTGGAGTGAGGCTGCAAAGGGCATGCCAAGAGAAGTGTTTTGCTGTGCCAAGACTCGTGCTGCGCACGCTTTGTGGTTGGAGTGAGAAACAGGTTCCTTGGTGTTTTCTGCGAAATGCTTTAGCAGCCCGTTGGTGCTAGTATGGAGTCAGGGGATGGATGAAGCGGAGAGCCCCGTTTGGAGTGAGGCTGCAAAGGGCATGCCAAGGGAAGTGTTCTGCTGTGCCAAGACTCGTGCTGCGCACGCTTTGTGGTTGGAGTGAGAAACAGGTTCCTTGGTGTTTTCTGCGAAACGCTTTAGCAGCCCGTTGGTGCTAGTATGGAGTCAGGGGATGGATGAAGCGGAGAGCCCCGTTTGGAGTGAGGCTGCAAAGGGCATGCCAAGGGAAGTGTTCTGCTGTGCCAAGACTCGTGCTGCGCACGCTTTGTGCTTGGAGTGAGAAACAGGTTCCTTGGTGTTTTCTGCGAAACGCTTTAGCAGCCCGTTGGTGCTAGTATGGAGTCAGGGGATGGATGAAGCGGAGAGCCCCGTTTGGAGTGAGGCTGCAAAGGGCATGCCAAAGGAAGTGTTTTGCTGTGCCAAGACTCGTGCTGCGCACGCTTTGTGCTTGGAGTGAGAAACAGGTTCCTTGGTGTTTTCTGCGAAACGCTTTAGCAGCCCGTTGGTGCTAGTATGGAGTCAGGGGATGGATGAAGCGGAGAGCCCCGTTTGGAGTGAGGCTGCAAAGGGCATGCCAAAGGAAGTGTTCTGCTGTGCCAAGACTCGTGCTGCGCACGCTTTGTGCTTGGAGTGAGAAACAGGTTCCTTGGTGTTTTCTGCGAAACGCTTTAGCAGCCCGTTGGTGCTAGTATGGAGTCAGGGGATGGATGAAGCGGAGAGCCCCGTTTGGAGTGAGGCTGCAAAGGGCATGCCAAGAGAAGTGTTTTGCTGTGCCAAGACTCGTGCTGCGCACGCTTTGTGGTTGGAGTGAGAAACAGGTTCCTTGGTGTTTTCTGCGAAACGCTTTAGCAGCCCGTTGGTGCTAGTATGGAGTCAGGGGATGGATGAAGCGGAGAGCCCCGTTTGGAGTGAGGCTGCAAAGGGCATGCCAAGGGAAGTGTTCTGCTGTGCCAAGACTCGTGCTGCGCACGCTTTGTGCTTGGAGTGAGAAACAGGTTCCTTGGTGTTTTCTGCGAAACGCTTTAGCAGCCCGTTGGTGCTAGTATGGAGTCAGGGGATGGATGAAGCGGAGAGCCCCGTTTGGAGTGAGGCTGCAAAGGGCATGCCAAGGGAAGTGTTCTGCTGTGCCAAGACTCGTGCTGCGCACGCTTTGTGGTTGGAGTGAGAAACAGGTTCCTTGGTGTTTTCTGCGAAACGCTTTAGCAGCCCGTTGGTGCTAGTATGGAGTCAGGGGATGGATGAAGCGGAGAGCCCCGTTTGGAGTGAGGCTGCAAAGGGCATGCCAAAGGAAGTGTTTTGCTGTGCCAAGACTCGTGCTGCGCACGCTTTGTGCTTGGAGTGAGAAACAGGTTCCTTGGTGTTTTCTGCGAAACGCTTTAGCAGCCCGTTGGTGCTAGTATGGAGTCAGGGGATGGATGAAGCGGAGAGCCCCGTTTGGAGTGAGGCTGCAAAGGGCATGCCAAAGGAAGTGTTCTGCTGTGCCAAGACTCGTGCTGCGCACGCTTTGTGGTTGGAGTGAGAAACAGGTTCCTTGGTGTTTTCTGCGAAACGCTTTAGCAGCCCGTTGGTGCTAGTATGGAGTCAGGGGATGGATGAAGCGGAGAGCCCCGTTTGGAGTGAGGCTGCAAAGGGCATGCCAAAGGAAGTGTTTTGCTGTGCCAAGACTCGTGCTGCGCACGCTTTGTGCTTGGAGTGAGAAACAGGTTCCTTGGTGTTTTCTGCGAAATGCTTTAGCAGCCCGTTGGTGCTAGTATGGAGTCAGGGGATGGATGAAGCGGAGAGCCCCGTTTGGAGTGAGGCTGCAAAGGGCATGCCAAAGGAAGTGTCCTGCTGTGCCAAGACTCGTGCTGCGCACGCTTTGTGCTTGGAGTGAGAAACAGGTTCCTTGGTGTTTTCTGCGAAACGCTTTAGCAGCCCGTTGGTGCTAGTATGGAGTCAGGGGATGGATGAAGCGGAGAGCCCCGTTTGGAGTGAGGCTGCAAAGGGCATGCGAAGAGAAGTGTTCTGCTGTGCCAAGACTCGTGCTGCGCACACTTTGTGCTTGGAGTGAGAAACAGGTTCCTTGGTGTTTTCTGCGAAACGCTTTAGCAGCCCGTTGGTGCTAGTATGGAGTCAGGGGATGGATGAAGCGGAGAGCCCCGTTTGGAGTGAGGCTGCAAAGGGCATGCCAAGAGAAGTGTTTTGCTGTGCCAAGACTCGTGCTGCGCACGCTTTGTGCTTGGAGTGAGAAACAGGTTCCTTGGTGTTTTCTGCGAAATGCTTTAGCAGCCCGTTGGTGCTAGTATGGAGTCAGGGGATGGATGAAGCGGAGAGCCCCGTTTGGAGTGAGGCTGCAAAGGACATGCCAAGGGAAGTGTTCTGCTGTGCCAAGACTCGTGCTGCGCACGCTTTGTGCTTGGAGTGAGAAACAGGTTCCTTGGTGTTTTCTGCGAAACGCTTTAGCAGCCCGTTGGTGCTAGTATGGAGTCAGGGGATGGATGAAGCGGAGAGCCCCGTTTGGAGTGAGGCTGCAAAGGGCATGCCAAAGGAAGTGTTTTGCTGTGCCAAGACTCGTGCTGCGCACGCTTTGTGCTTGGAGTGAGAAACAGGTTCCTTGGTGTTTTCTGCGAAACGCTTTAGCAGCCCGTTGGTGCTAGTATGGAGTCAGGGGATGGATGAAGCGGAGAGCCCCGTTTGGAGTGAGGCTGCAAAGGGCATGCCAAAGGAAGTGTTTTGCTGTGCCAAGACTCGTGCTGCGCACGCTTTGTGGTTGGAGTGAGAAACAGGTTCCTTGGTGTTTTCTGCGAAACGCTTTAGCAGCCCGTTGGTGCTAGTATGGAGTCAGGGGATGGATGAAGCGGAGAGCCCCGTTTGGAGTGAGGCTGCAAAGGGCATGCCAAAGGAAGTGTTTTGCTGTGCCAAGACTCGTGCTGCGCACGCTTTGTGGTTGGAGTGAGAAACAGGTTCCTTGGTGTTTTCTGCGAAACGCTTTAGCAGCCCGTTGGTGCTAGTATGGAGTCAGGGGATGGATGAAGCGGAGAGCCCCGTTTGGAGTGAGGCTGCAAAGGGCATGCCAAAGGAAGTGTTTTGCTGGGCCAAGACTCGTGCTGCGCACGCTTTGTGCTTGGAGTGAGAAACAGGTTCCTTGGTGTTTTCTGCGAAACGCTTTAGCAGGCCGTTGGTGCTAGTATGGAGTCAGGGGATGGATGAAGCGGAGAGCCCCGTTTGGAGTGAGGCTGCAAAGGGCATGCCAAGGGAAGTGTTCTGCTGTGCCAAGACTCGTGCTGTGCACGCTTTGTGCTTGGAGTGAGAAACAGGTTCCTTGGTGTTTTCTGCGAAACGCTTTAGCAGGCCGTTGGTGCTAGTATGGAGTCAGGGGATGGATGAAGCGGAGAGCCCCGTTTGGAGTGAGGCTGCAAAGGGCATGCCAAGAGAAGTGTTTTGCTGTGCCAAGACTCGTGCTGCGCACGCTTTGTGGTTGGAGTGAGAAACAGGTTCCTTGGTGTTTTCTGCGAAACACTTTAGCAGCCCGTTGGTGCTAGTATGGGGTCAGGGGATGGATGAAGCGGAGAGCCCCGTTTGGAGTGAGGCTGCAAAGGGCATGCCAAAGGAAGTGTTCTGCTGTGCCAAGACTCGTGCTGCGCACGCTTTGTGGTTGGAGTGAGAAACAGGTTCCTTGGTGTTTTCTGCGAAACGCTTTAGCAGCCCGTTGGTGCTAGTATGGAGTCAGGGGATGGATGAAGCGGAGAGCCCCGTTTGGAGTGAGGCTGCAAAGGGCATGCCAAAGGAAGTGTTTTGCTGTGCCAAGACTCGTGCTGCGCACGCTTTGTGCTTGGAGTGAGAAACAGGTTCCTTGGTGTTTTCTGCGAAACGCTTTAGCAGCCCGTTGGTGCTAGTATGGAGTCAGGGGATGGATGAAGCGGAGAGCCCCGTTTGGAGTGAGGCTGCAAAGGGCATGCCAAGAGAAGTGTTCTGCTGTGCCAAGACTCGTGCTGCGCACGCTTTGTGGTAGGAGTGAGAAACAGGTTCCTTGGTGTTTTCTGCGAAATGCTTTAGCAGCCCGTTGGTGCTAGTATGGAGTCAGGGGATGGATGAAGCGGAGAGCCCCGTTTGGAGTGAGGCTGCAAAGGGCATGCCAAGGGAAGTGTTCTGCTGTGCCAAGACTCGTGCTGCGCACGCTTTGTGGTTGGAGTGAGAAACAGGTTCCTTGGTGTTTTCTGCGAAACGCTTTAGCAGCCCGTTGGTGCTAGTATGGAGTCAGGGGATGGATGAAGCGGAGAGCCCCGTTTGGAGTGAGGCGGCAAAGGGCATGCCAAGGGAAGTGTTCTGCTGTGCCAAGACTCGTGCTGCGCACGCTTTGTGCTTGGAGTGAGAAACAGGTTCCTTGGTGTTTTCTGTGAAACGCTTTAGCAGCCCGTTGGTGCTAGTATGGAGTCAGGGGATGGATGAAGCGGAGAGCCCCGTTTGGAGTGAGGCTGCAAAGGGCATGCCAAAGGAAGTGTTTTGCTGTGCCAAGACTCGTGCTGCGCACGCTTTGTGCTTGGAGTGAGAAACAGGTTCCTTGGTGTTTTCTGCGAAACGCTTTAGCAGCCCGTTGGTGCTAGTATGGAGTCAGGGGATGGATGAAGCGGAGAGCCCCGTTTGGAGTGAGGCTGCAAAGGGCATGCCAAGAGAAGTGTTCTGCTGTGCCAAGACTCGTGCTGCGCACGCTTTGTGGTTGGAGTGAGAAAGAGGTTCCTTGGTGTTTTCTGCGAAATGCTTTAGCAGCCCGTTGGTGCTAGTATGGAGTCAGGGGATGGATGAAGCGGAGAGCCCCGTTTGGAGTGAGGCTGCAAAGGGCATGCCAAGGGAAGTGTTCTGCTGTGCCAAGACTCGTGCTGCGCACGCTTTGTGCTTGGAGTGAGAAACAGGTTCCTTGGTGTTTTCTGCGAAACGCTTTAGCAGCCCGTTGGTGCTAGTATGGAGTCAGGGGATGGATGAAGCGGAGAGCCCCGTTTGGAGTGAGGCTGCAAAGGGCATGCCAAGGGAAGTGTTCTGCTGTGCCAAGACTCGTGCTGCGCACGCTTTGTGCTTGGAGTGAGAAACAGGTTCCTTGGTGTTTTCTGTGAAACGCTTTAGCAGCCCGTTGGTGCTAGTATGGAGTCAGGGGATGGATGAAGCGGAGAGCCCCGTTTGGAGTGAGGCTGCAAAGGGCATGCCAAAGGAAGTGTTTTGCTGTGCCAAGACTCGTGCTGCGCACGCTTTGTGGTTGGAGTGAGAAACAGGTTCCTTGGTGTTTTCTGCGAAACGCTTTAGCAGCCCGTTGGTGCTAGTATGGAGTCAGGGGATGGATGAAGCGGAGAGCCCCGTTTGGAGTGAGGCTGCAAAGGGCATGCCAAAGGAAGTGTTTTGCTGTGCCAAGACTCGTGCTGCGCACGCTTTGTGGTTGGAGTGAGAAACAGGTTCCTTGGTGTTTTCTGCGAAACGCTTTAGCAGCCCGTTGGTGCTAGTATGGAGTCAGGGGATGGATGAAGCGGAGAGCCCCGTTTGGAGTGAGGCTGCAAAGAGCATGCCAAGGGAAGTGTTCTGCTGTGCCAAGACTCGTGCTGCGCACGCTTTGTGCTTGGAGTGAGAAACAGGTTCCTTGGTGTTTTCTGTGAAACGCTTTAGCAGCCCGTTGGTGCTAGTATGGAGTCAGGGGATGGATGAAGCGGAGAGCCCCGTTTGGAGTGAGGCTGCAAAGGGCATGCCAAAGGAAGTGTTTTGCTGTGCCAAGACTTGTGCTGCGCACGCTTTGTGGTTGGAGTGAGAAACAGGTTCCTTGGTGTTTTCTGCGAAACGCTTTAGCAGCCCGTTGGTGCTAGTATGGAGTCAGGGGATGGATGAAGCGGAGAGCCCCGTTTGGAGTGAGGCTGCAAAGGGCATGCCAAAGGAAGTGTTTTGCTGTGCCAAGACTCGTGCTGCGCACGCTTTGTGCTTGGAGTGAGAAACAGGTTCCTTGGTGTTTTCTGCGAAACGCTTTAGCAGCCCGTTGGTGCTAGTATGGAGTCAGGGGATGGATGAAGCGGAGAGCCCCGTTTGGAGTGAGGCTGCAAAGGGCATGCCAAGGGAAGTGTTCTGCTGTGCCAAGACTCGTGCTGCGCACGCTTTGTGGTTGGAGTGAGAAACAGGTTCCTTGGTGTTTTCTGCGAAACGCTTTAGCAGCCCGTTGGTGCTAGTATGGAGTCAGGGGATGGATGAAGCGGAGAGCCCCGTTTGGAGTGAGGCTGCAAAGGGCATGCCAAAGGAAGTGTTCTGCTGTGCCAAGACTCGTGCTGCGCACGCTTTGTGGTTGGAGTGAGAAACAGGTTCCTTGGTGTTTTCTGCGAAACGCTTTAGCAGCCCGTTGGTGCTAGTATGGAGTCAGGGGATGGATGAAGCGGAGAGCCCCGTTTGGAGTGAGGCTGCAAAGGGCATGCCAAAGGAAGTGTTCTGCTGTGCCAAGACTCGTGCTGCGCACGCTTTGTGCTTGGAGTGAGAAACAGGTTCCTTGGTGTTTTCTGCGAAACGCTTTAGCAGCCCGTTGGTGCTAGTATGGAGTCAGGGGATGGATGAAGCGGAGAGCCCCGTTTGGAGTGAGGCTGCAAAGGGCATGCCAAAGGAAGTGTTCTGCTGTGCCAAGACTCGTGCTGCGCACGCTTTGTGCTTGGAGTGAGAAACAGGTTCCTTGGTGTTTTCTGCGAAACGCTTTAGCAGCCCGTTGGTGCTAGTATGGAGTCAGGGGATGGATGAAGCGGAGAGCCCCGTTTGGAGTGAGGCTGCAAAGGGCATGCCAAAGGAAGTGTTTTGCTGTGCCAAGACTCGTGCTGCGCACGCTTTGTGCTTGGAGTGAGAAACAGGTTCCTTGGTGTTTTCTGCGAAACGCTTTAGCAGCCCGTTGGTGCTAGTATGGAGTCAGGGGATGGATGAAGCGGAGAGCCCCGTTTGGAGTGAGGCTGCAAAGGGCATGCCAAGAGAAGTGTTCTGCTGTGCCAAGACTCGTGCTGCGCACGCTTTGTGGTTGGAGTGAGAAACAGGTTCCTTGGTGTTTTCTGCGAAATGCTTTAGCAGCCCGTTGGTGCTAGTATGGAGTCAGGGCATGGATGAAGCGGAGAGCCCCGTTTGGAGTGAGGCTGCAAAGGGCATGCCAAAGGAAGTGTTTTGCTGTGCCAAGACTCGTGCTGCGCACGCTTTGTGCTTGGAGTGAGAAACAGGTTCCTTGGTGTTTTCTGCGAAACGCTTTAGCAGCCCGTTGGTGCTAGTATGGAGTCAGGGGATGGATGAAGCGGAGAGCCCTGTTTGGAGTGAGGCTGCAAAGAGCATGCCAAAGGAAGTGTTCTGCTGTGCCAAGACTCGTGCTGCGCACGCTTTGTGCTTGGAGTGAGAAACAGGTTCCTTGGTGTTTTCTGCGAAACGCTTTAGCAGCCCGTTGGTGCTAGTATGGAGTCAGGGGATGGATGAAGCGGAGAGCCCCGTTTGGAGTGAGGCTGCAAAGGGCATGCCAAAGGAAGTGTTCTGCTGTGCCAAGACTCGTGCTGCGCACGCTTTGTGGTTGGAGTGAGAAACAGGTTCCTTGGTGTTTTCTGCGAAACGCTTTAGCAGCCCGTTGTTGGTGCTAGTATGGAGTCAGGGGATGGATGAAGCGGAGAGCCCCGTTTGGAGTGAGGCTGCAAAGGGCATGCCAAGGGAAGTGTTCTGCTGTGCCAAGACTCGTGCTGCGCACGCTTTGTGGTTGGAGTGAGAAACAGGTTCCTTGGTGTTTTCTGCGAAACGCTTTAGCAGCCCATTGGTGCTAGTATGGAGTCAGGGGATGGATGAAGCGGAGAGCCCCGTTTGGAGTGAGGCTGCAAAGGGCATGCCAAAGGAAGTGTTTTGCTGTGCCAAGACTCGTGCTGCGCACGCTTTGTGCTTGGAGTGAGAAACAGGTTCCTTGGTGTTTTCTGCGAAATGCATAAGCAGCCCATTGGTGCTAGTATGGAGTCAGGGGATGGATGAAGCGGAGAGCCCCGTTTGGAGTGAGGCTGCAAAGGGCATGCCAAAGGAAGTGTTTTGCTGTGCCAAGACTCGTGCTGCGCACGCTTTGTGCTTGGAGTGAGAAACAGGTTCCTTGGTGTTTTCTGCGAAACGCTTTAGCAGCCCGTTGGTGCTAGTATGGAGTCAGGGGATGGATGAAGCGGAGAGCCCCGTTTGGAGTGAGGCTGCAAAGGGCATGCCAAAGGAAGTGTTCTGCTGTGCCAAGATTCGTGCTACGCACGCTTTGTGCTTGGAGTGAGAAACAGGTTCCTTGGTGTTTTCTGCGAAACGCTTTAGCAGCCCGTTGGTGCTAGTATGGAGTCAAGGGATGGATGAAGCGGAGAGCCCCGTTTGGAGTGAGGCTGCAAAGGGCATGCCAAAGGAAGTGTTCTGCCGTGCCAAGACTCGTGCTGCGCACGCTTTGTGGTTGGAGTGAGAAACAGGTTCCTTGGTGTTTTCTGCGAAACGCTTTAGCAGCCCGTTGGTGCTAGTATGGAGTAAGGGGATGGATGAAGCGGAGAGCCCCGTTTGGAGTGAGGCTGCAAAGGGCATGCCAAAGGAAGTGTTTTGCTGTGCCAAGACTCGTGCTGCGCACGCTTTGTGCTTGGAGTGAGAAACAGGTTCCTTGGTGTTTTCTGCGAAACGCTTTAGCAGCCCGTTGGTGCTAGTATGGAGTCAGGGGATGGATGAAGCGGAGAGCCCCGTTTGGAGTGAGGCTGCAAAGGGCATGCCAAGGGAAGTGTTCTGCTGTGCCAAGACTCGTGCTGCGCACGCTTTGTGCTTGGAGTGAGAAACAGGTTCCTTGGTGTTTTCTGTGAAACGCTTTAGCAGCCCGTTGGTGCTAGTATGGAGTCAGGGGATGGATGAAGCGGAGAGCCCCGTTTGGAGTGAGGCTGCAAAGGGCATGCCAAGGGAAGTGTTCTGCTGTGCCAAGACTCGTGCTGCGCACGCTTTGTGCTTGGAGTGAGAAACAGGTTCCTTGGTGTTTTCTGTGAAACGCTTTAGCAGCCCGTTGGTGCTAGTATGGAGTCAGGGGATGGATGAAGCGGAGAGCCCCGTTTGGAGTGAGGCTGCAAAGGGCATGCCAAAGGAAGTGTTTTGCTGTGCCAAGACTCGTGCTGCGCACGCTTTGTGCTTGGAGTGAGAAACAGGTTCCTTGGTGTTTTCTGCGAAACGCTTTAGCAGCCCGTTGGTGCTAGTATGGAGTCAGGGGATGGATGAAGCGGAGAGCCCCGTTTGGAGTGAGGCTGCAAAGGGCATGCCAAGGGAAGTGTTCTGCTGTGCCAAGACTCGTGCTGCGCACGCTTTGTGCTTGGAGTGAGAAACAGGTTCCTTGGTGTTTTCTGCGAAACGCTTTAGCAGCCCATTGGTGCTAGTATGGAGTCAGGGGATGGATGAAGCGGAGAGCCCCGTTTGGAGTGAGGCTGCAAAGGGCATGCCAAAGGAAGTGTTCTGCCGTGCCAAGACTCGTGCTGCGCACGCTTTGTGCTTGGAGTGAGAAACAGGTTCCTTGGTGTTTTCTGCGAAACGCTTTAGCAGCCCGTTGGTGCTAGTATGGAGTCAAGGGATGGATGAAGCGGAGAGCCCCGTTTGGAGTGAGGCTGCAAAGGGCATGCCAAAGGAAGTGTTCTGCCGTGCCAAGACTCGTGCTGCGCACGCTTTGTGCTTGGAGTGAGAAACAGGTTCCTTGGTGTTTTCTGCGAAACGCTTTAGCAGCCCGTTGGTGCTAGTATGGAGTAAGGGGATGGATGAAGCGGAGAGCCCCGTTTGGAGTGAGGCTGCAAAGGGCATGCCAAAGGAAGTGTTTTGCTGTGCCAAGACTCGTGCTGCGCACGCTTTGTGCTTGGAGTGAGAAACAGGTTCCTTGGTGTTTTCTGCGAAACGCTTTAGCAGCCCGTTGGTGCTAGTATGGAGTCAGGGGATGGATGAAGCGGAGAGCCCCGTTTGGAGTGAGGCTGCAAAGGGCATGTGAAAGGAAGTGTTCTGCTGTGCCAAGACTCGTGCTGCGCACACTTTGTGGTTGGAGTGAGAAACAGGTTCCTTGGTGTTTTCTGCGAAACGCTTTAGCAGCCCGTTGGTGCTAGTATGGAGTCAGGGGATGGATGAAGCGGAGAGCCCCGTTTGGAGTGAGGCTGCAAAGGGCATGCCAAAGGAAGTGTTTTGCTGTGCCAAGACTCGTGCTGCGCACGCTTTGTGCTTGGAGTGAGAAACAGGTTCCTTGGTGTTTTCTGCGAAACGCTTTAGCAGCCCGTTGGTGCTAGTATGGAGTCAGGGGATGGATGAAGCGGAGAGCCCCGTTTGGAGTGAGGCTGCAAAGGGCATGCGAAAGGAAGTGTTTTGCTGTGCCAAGACTCGTGCTGCGCACACTTTGTGCTTGGAGTGAGAAACAGGTTCCTTGGTGTTTTCTGCGAAATGCTTTAGCAGCCCGTTGGTGCTAGTATGGAGTCAGGGGATGGATGAAGCGGAGAGCCCCGTTTGGAGTGAGGCTGCAAAGGGCATGCCAAAGGAAGTGTTTTGCTGTGCCAAGACTCGTGCTGCGCACGCTTTGTGGTTGGAGTGAGAAACAGGTTCCTTGGTGTTTTCTGCGAAACGCTTTAGCAGCCCGTTGGTGCTAGTATGGAGTCAGGGGATGGATGAAGCGGAGAGCCCCGTTTGGAGTGAGGCTGCAAAGGGCATGCCAAAGGAAGTGTTTTGCTGTGCCAAGACTCGTGCTGCGCACGCTTTGTGGTTGGAGTGAGAAACAGGTTCCTTGGTGTTTTCTGCGAAACGCTTTAGCAGCCCGTTGGTGCTAGTATGGAGTCAGGGGATGGATGAAGCGGAGAGCCCCGTTTGGAGTGAGGCTGCAAAGGGCATGCCAAAGGAAGTGTTCTGCCGTGCCAAGACTCGTGCTGCACACGCTTTGTGGTTGGAGTGAGAAACAGGTTCCTTGGTGTTTTCTGCGAAACGCTTTAGCAGCCCGTTGGTGCTAGTATGGAGTCAGGGGATGGATGAAGCGGAGAGCCCCGTTTGGAGTGAGGCTGCAAAGGGCATGCCAAAGGAAGTGTTTTGCTGTGCCAAGACTCGTGCTGCGCACGCTTTGTGCTTGGAGTGAGAAACAGGTTCCTTGGTGTTTTCTGCGAAACGCTTTAGCAGCCCGTTGGTGCTAGTATGGAGTCAGGGGATGGATGAAGCGGAGAGCCCCGTTTGGAGTGAGGCTGCAAAGGGCATGCGAAAGGAAGTGTTTTGCTGTGCCAAGACTCGTGCTGCGCACACTTTGTGCTTGGAGTGAGAAACAGGTTCCTTGGTGTTTTCTGCGAAATGCTTTAGCAGCCCGTTGGTGCTAGTATGGAGTCAGGGGATGGATGAAGCGGAGAGCCCCGTTTGGAGTGAGGCTGCAAAGGGCATGCCAAAGGAAGTGTTTTGCTGTGCCAAGACTCGTGCTGCGCACGCTTTGTGGTTGGAGTGAGAAACAGGTTCCTTGGTGTTTTCTGCGAAACGCTTTAGCAGCCCGTTGGTGCTAGTATGGAGTCAGGGGATGGATGAAGCGGAGAGCCCCGTTTGGAGTGAGGCTGCAAAGGGCATGCCAAAGGAAGTGTTTTGCTGTGCCAAGACTCGTGCTGCGCACGCTTTGTGGTTGGAGTGAGAAACAGGTTCCTTGGTGTTTTCTGCGAAACGCTTTAGCAGCCCGTTGGTGCTAGTATGGAGTCAGGGGATGGATGAAGCGGAGAGCCCCGTTTGGAGTGAGGCTGCAAAGGGCATGCCAAAGGAAGTGTTCTGCCGTGCCAAGACTCGTGCTGCGCACGCTTTGTGGTTGGAGTGAGAAACAGGTTCCTTGGTGTTTTCTGAAACGCTTTAGCAGCCCGTTGGTGCTAGTATGGAGTCAGGGGATGGATGAAGCGGAGAGCCCCGTTTGGAGTGAGGCTGCAAAGGGCATGCCAAGGGAAGTGTTCTGCTGTGCCAAGACTCGTGCTGCGCACGCTTTGTGCTTGGAGTGAGAAATAGGTTCGTTGGTGTTTTCTGCGAAACACTTTAGCAGCCCGTTGGTGCTAGTATGGAGTCAGAGGATGGATGAAGCGGAGAGCCCCGTTTGGAGTGAGGCTGCAAAGGGCATGCCAAGGGAAGTGTTCTGCTGTGCCAAGACTCGTGCTGCGCACGCTTTGTGCTTGGAGTGAGAAACAGGTTCCTTGGTGTTTTCTGCGAAACGCTTTAGCAGCCCGTTGGTGCTAGTATGGAGTCAGGGGATGGATGAAGCGGAGAGCCCCGTTTGGAGTGAGGTTGCAAAGGGCATGCCAAGGGAAGTGTTCTGCTGTGGCAAGACTCGTGCTGCGCACGCTTTGTGGTTGGAGTGAGAAACAGGTTCGTTGGTGTTTTCTGCGAAACTCTTTAGCAGCCCGTTGGTGCTAGTATGGAGTCAGGGGATGGATGAAGCGGAGAGCCCCGTTTGGAGTGAGGCTGCAAAAGGCATGCCAAGGGAAGTGTTCTGCTGTGGCAAGACTCGTGCTGCGCACGCTTTGTGGTTGGAGTGAGAAACAGGTTCCTTGGTGTTTTCTGCGAAACGCTTTAGCAGCCCGTTGGTGCTAGTATGGAGTCAGGGGATGGATGAAGCGGAGAGCCCCGTTTGGAGGGAGGCTGCAAAGGGCATGCCAAGGGAAGTGTTCTGCTGTGCCAAGACTCGTGCTGCGCACGCTTTGTGGTTGGAGTGAGAAACAGGTTCCTTGGTGTTTTCTGCGAAACGCTTTAGCAGCCCGTTGGTGCTAGTATGGAGTCAGGGGATGGATGAAGCGGAGAGCCCCGTTTGGAGTGAGGCTGCAAAGGGCATGCCAAGGGAAGTGTTCTGCTGTGCCAAGACTCGTGCTGCGCACGCTTTGTGGTTGGAGTGAGAAACAGGTTCCTTGGTGTTTTCTGCGAAACGCTTTAGCAGCCCGTTGGTGCTAGTATGGAGTCAGGGGATGGATGAAGCGGAGAGCCCCGTTTGGAGTGAGGCTGCAAAGGGCATGCCAAGGGAAGTGTTCTGCTGTGCCAAGACTCGTGCTGCGCACGCTTTGTGGTTGGAGTGAGAAACAGGTTCCTTGGTGTTTTCTGCGAAACGCTTTAGCAGCCCGTTGGTGCTAGTATGGAGTCAGGGGATGGATGAAGCGGAGAGCCCCGTTTGGAGTGAGGCTGCAAAAGGCATGCCAAGGGAAGTGTTCTGCTGTGGCAAGACTCGTGCTGCGCACGCTTTGTGGTTGGAGTGAGAAACAGGTTCCTTGGTGTTTTCTGCGAAACGCTTTAGCAGCCCGTTGGTGCTAGTATGGAGTCAGGGGATGGATGAAGCGGAGAGGCCCGTTTGGAGTGAGGCTGCAAAGGGCATGCCAAGGGAAGTGTTCTGCTGTGCCAAGACTCGTGCTGCGCACGCTTTGTGGTTGGAGTGAGAAACAGGTTCCTTGGTGTTTTCTGCGAAACGCTTTAGCAGCCCGTTGGTGCTAGTATGGAGTCAGAGGATGGATGAAGCGGAGAGCCCCGTTTGGAGTGAGGCTGCAAAGGGCATGCCAAGGGAAGTGTTCTGCTGTGCCAAGACTCGTGCTGCGCACGCTTTGTGGTTGGAGTGAGAAACAGGTTCCTTGGTGTTTTCTGCGAAACGCTTTAGCAGGCCGTTGGTGCTAGTATGGAGTCAGGGGATGGATGAAGCGGAGAGCCCCGTTTGGAGTGAGGCTGCAAAGGGCATGCCAAGGGAAGTGTTCTGCTGTGCCAAGACTCGTGCTGCGCACGCTTTGTGGTTGGAGTGAGAAACAGGTTCCTTGGTGTTTTCTGCGAAACGCTTTAGCAGCCTGTTGGTGCTAGTATGGAGTCAGGGGATGGATGAAGCGGAGAGCCCCGTTTGGAGTGAGGCTGCAAAGGGCATGCCAAGGGAAGTGTTCTGCTGTGCCAAGACTCGTGCTGCGCACGCTTTGTGGTTGGAGTGAGAAACAGGTTCCTTGGTGTTTTCTGCGAAACGCTTTAGCAGCCCGTTGGTGCTAGTATGGAGTCAGGGGATGGATGAAGCGGAGAGCCCCGTTTGGAGTGAGGCTGCAAAGGGCATGCCAAGGGAAGTGTTCTGCTGTGCCAAGACTCGTGCTGCGCACGCTTTGTGGTTGGAGTGAGAAACAGGTTCCTTGGTGTTTTCTGCGAAACGCTTTAGCAGCCCGTTGGTGCTAGTATGGAGTCAGGGGATGGATGAAGCGGAGAGCCCCGTTTGGAGTGAGGCTGCAAAGGGCATGCCAAGGGAAGTGTTCTGCTGTGCCAAGACTCGTGCTGCGCACGCTTTGTGGTTGGAGTGAGAAACAGGTTCCTTGGTGTTTTCTGCGAAACGCTTTAGCAGGCCGTTGGTGCTAGTATGGAGTCAGGGGATGGATGAAGCGGAGAGCCCCGTTTGGAGTGAGGCTGCAAAAGGCATGCCAAGGGAAGTGTTCTGCTGTGCCAAGACTCGTGCTGCGCACGCTTTGTGGTTGGAGTGAGAAACAGGTTCGTTGGTGTTTTCTGCGAAACGCTTTAGCAGCCCGTTGGTGCTAGTATGGAGTCAGGGGATGGATGAAGCGGAGAGCCCCGTTTGGAGTGAGGCTGCAAAGGGCATGCCAAGGGAAGTGTTCTGCTGTGCCAAGACTCGTGCTGCGCACGCTTTGTGGTTGGAGTGAGAAACAGGTTCCTTGGTGTTTTCTGCGAAACGCTTTAGCAGCCCGTTGGTGCTAGTATGGAGTCAGGGGATGGATGAAGCGGAGAGCCCCGTTTGGAGTGAGGCTGCAAAGGGCATGCCAAGGGAAGTGTTCTGCTGTGCCAAGACTCGTGCTGCGCACGCTTTGTGGTTGGAGTGAGAAACAGGTTCCTTGGTGTTTCCTGCGAAACGCTTTAGCAGCCCGTTGGTGCTAGTATGGAGTCAGGGGATGGATGAAGCGGAGAGCCCCGTTTGGAGTGAGGCTGCAAAGGGCATGCCAAGGGAAGTGTTCTGCTGTGCCAAGACTCGTGCTGCGCACGCTTTGTGGTTGGAGTGAGAAACAGGTTCCTTGGTGTTTTCTGCGAAACGCTTTAGCAGCCCGTTGGTGCTAGTATGGAGTCAGGGGATGGATGAAGCGGAGAGCCCCGTTTGGAGTGAGGCTGCAAAGGGCATGCCAAGGGAAGTGTTCTGCTGTGCCAAGACTCGTGCTGCGCACGCTTTGTGGTTGGAGTGAGAAACAGGTTCGTTGGTGTTTTCTGCGAAACGCTTTAGCAGCCCGTTGGTGCTAGTATGGAGTCAGGGGATGGATGAAGCGGAGAGCCCCGTTTGGAGTGAGGCTGCAAAGGGCATGCCAAGGGAAGTGTTCTGCTGTGCCAAGACTCGTGCTGCGCACGCTTTGTGGTTGGAGTGAGAAACAGGTTCCTTGGTGTTTTCTGCGAAACGCTTTAGCAGCCCGTTGGTGCTAGTATGGAGTCAGGGGATGGATGAAGCGGAGAGCCCCGTTTGGAGTGAGGCTGCAAAAGGCATGCCAAGGGAAGTGTTCTGCGGTGGCAAGACTCGTGCTGCGCACGCTTTGTGTTGGAGTGAGAAACAGGTTCGTTGGTGTTTTCTGCGAAACGCTTTAGCAGCCCGTTGGTGCTAGTATGGAGTCAGGGCATGGATGAAGCGGAGAGCCCCGTTTGGAGTGAGGCTGCAAAGGGCATGCCAAGGGAAGTGTTCTGCTGTGCCAAGACTCGTGCTGCGCACGCTTTGTGGTTGGAGTGAGAAACAGGTTCGTTGGTGTTTTCTGCGAAACGCTTTAGCAGCCCGTTGGTGCTAGTATGGAGTCAGGGATGGATGAAGCGGAGAGCCCCGTTTGGAGTGAGGCTGCAAAGGGCATGCCAAGGGAAGTGTTCTGCTGTGCCAAGACTCGTGCTGCGCACGCTTTGTGGTTGGAGTGAGAAACAGGTTCCTTGGTGTTTTCTGCGAAACGCTTTAGCAGCCCGTTGGTGCTAGTATGGAGTCAGGGGATGGATGAAGCGGAGAGCCCCGTTTGGAGTGAGGCTGCAAAGGGCATGCCAAGGGAAGTGTTCTGCTGTGCCAAGACTCGTGCTGCGCACGCTTTGTGCTTGGAGTGAGAAATAGGTTCGTTGGTGTTTTCTGCGAAACACTTTAGCAGCCCGTTGGTGCTAGTATGGAGTCAGAGGATGGATGAAGCGGAGAGCCCCGTTTGGAGTGAGGCTGCAAAGGGCATGCCAAGGGAAGTGTTCTGCTGTGCCAAGACTCGTGCTGCGCACGCTTTGTGCTTGGAGTGAGAAACAGGTTCCTTGGTGTTTTCTGCGAAACGCTTTAGCAGCCCGTTGGTGCTAGTATGGAGTCAGGGGATGGATGAAGCGGAGAGCCCCGTTTGGAGTGAGGTTGCAAAGGGCATGCCAAGGGAAGTGTTCTGCTGTGGCCAAGACTCGTGCTGCGCACGCTTTGTGGTTGGAGTGAGAAACAGGTTCGTTGGTGTTTTCTGCGAAACTCTTTAGCAGCCCGTTGGTGCTAGTATGGAGTCAGGGGATGGATGAAGCGGAGAGCCCCGTTTGGAGTGAGGCTGCAAAAGGCATGCCAAGGGAAGTGTTCTGCTGTGGCAAGACTCGTGCTGCGCACGCTTTGTGGTTGGAGTGAGAAACAGGTTCCTTGGTGTTTTCTGCGAAACGCTTTAGCAGCCCGTTGGTGCTAGTATGGAGTCAGGGGATGGATGAAGCGGAGAGCCCCGTTTGGAGGGAGGCTGCAAAGGGCATGCCAAGGGAAGTGTTCTGCTGTGCCAAGACTCGTGCTGCGCACGCTTTGTGGTTGGAGTGAGAAACAGGTTCCTTGGTGTTTTCTGCGAAACGCTTTAGCAGCCCGTTGGTGCTAGTATGGAGTCAGGGGATGGATGAAGCGGAGAGCCCCGTTTGGAGTGAGGCTGCAAAGGGCATGCCAAGGGAAGTGTTCTGCTGTGCCAAGACTCGTGCTGCGCACGCTTTGTGGTTGGAGTGAGAAACAGGTTCCTTGGTGTTTTCTGCGAAACGCTTTAGCAGCCCGTTGGTGCTAGTATGGAGTCAGGGGATGGATGAAGCGGAGAGCCCCGTTTGGAGTGAGGCTGCAAAGGGCATGCCAAGGGAAGTGTTCTGCTGTGCCAAGACTCGTGCTGCGCACGCTTTGTGGTTGGAGTGAGAAACAGGTTCCTTGGTGTTTTCTGCGAAACGCTTTAGCAGCCCGTTGGTGCTAGTATGGAGTCAGGGGATGGATGAAGCGGAGAGCCCCGTTTGGAGTGAGGCTGCAAAAGGCATGCCAAGGGAAGTGTTCTGCTGTGGCAAGACTCGTGCTGCGCACGCTTTGTGGTTGGAGTGAGAAACAGGTTCCTTGGTGTTTTCTGCGAAACGCTTTAGCAGCCCGTTGGTGCTAGTATGGAGTCAGGGGATGGATGAAGCGGAGAGGCCCGTTTGGAGTGAGGCTGCAAAGGGCATGCCAAGGGAAGTGTTCTGCTGTGCCAAGACTCGTGCTGCGCACAGCTTTGTGGTTGGAGTGAGAAACAGGTTCCTTGGTGTTTTCTGCGAAACGCTTTAGCAGCCCGTTGGTGCTAGTATGGAGTCAGAGGATGGATGAAGCGGAGAGCCCCGTTTGGAGTGAGGCTGCAAAGGGCATGCCAAGGGAAGTGTTCTGCTGTGCCAAGACTCGTGCTGCGCACGCTTTGTGGTTGGAGTGAGAAACAGGTTCCTTGGTGTTTTCTGCGAAACGCTTTAGCAGGCCGTTGGTGCTAGTATGGAGTCAGGGGATGGATGAAGCGGAGAGCCCCGTTTGGAGTGAGGCTGCAAAGGGCATGCCAAGGGAAGTGTTCTGCTGTGCCAAGACTCGTGCTGCGCACCGCTTTGTGGTTGGAGTGAGAAACAGGTTCCTTGGTGTTTTCTGCGAAACGCTTTAGCAGCCTGTTGGTGCTAGTATGGAGTCAGGGATGGATGAAGCGGAGAGCCCCGTTTGGAGTGAGGCTGCCAAGGGCATGCCAAGGGAAGTGTTCTGCTGTGCCAAGACTCGTGCTGCGCACGCTTTGTGGTTGGAGTGAGAAACAGGTTCCTTGGTGTTTTCTGCGAAACGCTTTAGCAGCCCGTTGGTGCTAGTATGGAGTCAGGGGATGGATGAAGCGGAGAGCCCCGTTTGGAGTGAGGCTGCAAAGGGCATGCCAAGGGAAGTGTTCTGCTGTGCCAAGACTCGTGCTGCGCACGCTTTGTGGTTGGAGTGAGAAACAGGTTCCTTGGTGTTTTCTGCGAAACGCTTTAGCAGCCCGTTGGTGCTAGTATGGAGTCAGGGGATGGATGAAGCGGAGAGCCCCGTTTGGAGTGAGGCTGCAAAGGGCATGCCAAGGGAAGTGTTCTGCTGTGCCAAGACTCGTGCTGCGCACGCTTTGTGGTTGGAGTGAGAAACAGGTTCCTTGGTGTTTTCTGCGAAACGCTTTAGCAGGCCGTTGGTGCTAGTATGGAGTCAGGGGATGGATGAAGCGGAGAGCCCCGTTTGGAGTGAGGCTGCAAAAGGCATGCCAAGGGAAGTGTTCTGCTGTGCCAAGACTCGTGCTGCGCACGCTTTGTGGTTGGAGTGAGAAACAGGTTCGTTGGTGTTTTCTGCGAAACGCTTTAGCAGCCCGTTGGTGCTAGTATGGAGTCAGGGGATGGATGAAGCGGAGAGCCCCGTTTGGAGTGAGGCTGCAAAGGGCATGCCAAGGGAAGTGTTCTGCTGTGCCAAGACTCGTGCTGCGCACGCTTTGTGGTTGGAGTGAGAAACAGGTTCCTTGGTGTTTTCTGCGAAACGCTTTAGCAGCCCGTTGGTGCTAGTATGGAGTCAGGGGATGGATGAAGCGGAGAGCCCCGTTTGGAGTGAGGCTGCAAAGGGCATGCCAAGGGAAGTGTTCTGCTGTGCCAAGACTCGTGCTGCGCACCGCTTTGTGGTTGGAGAGAGAAACAGGTTCCTTGGTGTTTCCTGCGAAATGCTTTAGCAGCCCGTTGGTGCTAGTATGGAGTCAGGGGATGGATGAAGCGGAGAGCCCCGTTTGGAGTGAGGCTGCAAAGGGCATGCCAAGGGAAGTGTTCTGCTGTGCCAAGACTCGTGCTGCGCACGCTTTGTGGTTGGAGTGAGAAACAGGTTCCTTGGTGTTTTCTGCGAAACGCTTTAGCAGCCCGTTGGTGCTAGTATGGAGTCAGGGGATGGATGAAGCGGAGAGCCCCGTTTGGAGTGAGGCTGCAAAGGGCATGCCAAGGGAAGTGTTCTGCTGTGCCAAGACTCGTGCTGCGCACGCTTTGTGGTTGGAGTGAGAAACAGGTTCGTTGGTGTTTTCTGCGAAACGCTTTAGCAGCCCGTTGGTGCTAGTATGGAGTCAGGGGATGGATGAAGCGGAGAGCCCCGTTTGGAGTGAGGCTGCAAAGGGCATGCCAAGGGAAGTGTTCTGCTGTGCCAAGACTCGTGCTGCGCACGCTTTGTGGTTGGAGTGAGAAACAGGTTCCTTGGTGTTTTCTGCGAAACGCTTTAGCAGCCCGTTGGTGCTAGTATGGAGTCAGAGGATGGATGAAGCGGAGAGCCCCGTTTGGAGTGAGGGCTGCAAAAGGCATGCCAAGGGAAGTGTTCTGCTGTGGCAAGACTCGTGCTGCGCACGCTTTGTGGCTGGAGTGAGAACAGGTTCCTTGGTGTTTTCTGCGAAACGCTTTAGCAGCCCGTTGGTGCTAGTATGGAGTCAGGGATGGATGAAGCGGAGAGCCCCGTTTGGAGGGAGGCTGCAAAGGCATGCCAAGGGAAGTGTTCTGCTGTGGCAAGACTCGTGCTGCGCACGCTTTGTGGTTGGAGTGAGAAACAGGTTCCTTGGTGTTTTCTGCGAAAACGCTTTAGCAGCCCGTTGGTGCTAGTATGGAGTCAGGGGATGGATGAAGCGGAGAGCCCCGTTTGGAGTGAGGCTGCAAAGGGCATGCCAAGGGAAGTGTTCTGCTGTGGCAAGACTCGTGCTGCGCACAGCTTTGTGGTTGGAGTGAGAAACAGGTTCGTTGGTGTTTTCTGCGAAACGCTTTAGCAGCCCGTTGGTGCTAGTATGGAGTCAGGGGATGGATGAAGCGGAGAGCCCCGTTTGGAGTGAGGCTGCAAAGGGCATGCCAAGGGAAGTGTTCTGCTGTGCCAAGACTCGTGCTGCGCACGCTTTGTGGTTGGAGTGAGAAACAGGTTCCTTGGTGTTTTCTGCGAAACGCTTTAGCAGCCCGTTGGTGCTAGTATGGAGTCAGGGGATGGATGAAGCGGAGAGCCCCGTTTGGAGGGAGGCTGCAAAGGGCATGCCAAGGGAAGTGTTCTGCTGTGCCAAGACTCGTGCTGCGCACGCTTTGTGGTTGGAGTGAGAAACAGGTTCGTTGGTGTTTTCTGCGAAACGCTTAGCAGCCCGTTGGTGCTAGTATGGAGTCAGGCGATGGATGAAGCGGAGAGCCCCGTTTGGAGTGAGGCTGCAAAGGGCATGCCAAAGGAAGTGTTTTGCTGTGCCAAGACTCGTGCTGCGCACGCTTTGTGGTTGGAGTGAGAAACAGGTTCCTTGGTGTTTTCTGCGAAACGCTTTAGCAGCCCGTTGGTGCTAGTATGGAGTCAGGGGATGGATGAAGCGGAGAGCCCCGTTTGGAGTGAGGCTGCAAAGGGCATGCCAAAGGAAGTGTTTTGCTGTGCCAAGACTCGTGCTGCGCACGCTTTGTGGTTGGAGTGAGAAACAGGTTCCTTGGTGTTTTCTGCGAAACGCTTTAGCAGCCCGTTGGTGCTAGTATGGAGTCAGGGGATGGATGAAGCGGAGAGCCCCGTTTGGAGTGAGGCTGCAAAGGGCATGCCAAAGGAAGTGTTTTGCTGTGCCAAGACTCGTGCTGCGCACGCTTTGTGCTTGGAGTGAGAAACAGGTTCCTTGGTGTTTTCTGCGAAACGCTTTAGCAGCCCGTTGGTGCTAGTATGGAGTCAGGGGATGGATGAAGCGGAGAGCCCCGTTTGGAGTGAGGCTGCAAAGGGCATGCCAAGGGAAGTGTTCTGCTGTGCCAAGACTCGTGCTGCGCACGCTTTGTGCTTGGAGTGAGAAACAGGTTCCTTGGTGTTTTCTGCGAAACGCTTTAGCAGCCCGTTGGTGCTAGTATGGAGTCAGGGGATGGATGCAGCGGAGAGCCCCGTTTGGAGTGAGGCTGCAAAGGGCATGCCAAAGGAAGTGTTTTGCTGTGCCAAGACTCGTGCTGCGCACGCTTTGTGCTTGGAGTGAGAAACAGGTTCCTTGGTGTTTTCTGCGAAACGCTTTAGCAGCCCGTTGGTGCTAGTATGGGGTCATGGATGGATGAAGCGGAGAGCCCCGTTTGGAGTGAGGCTGCAAAGGGCATGCCAAAGGAAGTGTTTTGCTGTGCCAAGACTCGTGCTACGCACGCTTTGTGCTTGGAGTGAGAAACAGGTTCCTTGGTGTTTTCTGCGAAACGCTTTAGCAGCCCGTTGGTGCTAGTATGGAGTCAGGGGATGGATGAAGCGGAGAGCCCCGTTTGGAGTGAGGCTGCAAAGGGCATGCCAAGGGAAGTGTTCTGCTGTGCCAAGACTCGTGCTGCGCACGCTTTGTGCTTGGAGTGAGAAACAGGTTCCTTGGTGTTTTCTGCGAAACGCTTTAGCAGCCCGTTGGTGCTAGTATGGAGTCAGGGGATGGATGAAGCGGAGAGCCCCGTTTGGAGTGAGGCTGCAAAGGGCATGCCAAAGGAAGTGTTCTGCTGTGCCAAGACTCGTGCTGCGCACGCTTTGTGGTTGGAGTGAGAAACAGGTTCCTTGGTGTTTTCTGCGAAACGCTTTAGCAGCCCGTTGGTGCTAGTATGGAGTCAGGGGATGGATGAAGCGGAGAGCCCCGTTTGGAGTGAGGCTGCAAAGGGCATGCCAAAGGAAGTGTTCTGCTGTGCCAAGACTCGTGCTGCGCACGCTTTGTGCTTGGAGTGAGAAACAGGTTCCTTGGTGTTTTCTGCGAAACGCTTTAGCAGCCCGTTGGTGCTAGTATGGAGTCAGGGGATGGATGAAGCGGAGAGCCCCGTTTGGAGTGAGGCTGCAAAGGGCATGCCAAGAGAAGTGTTTTGCTGTGCCAAGACTCGTGCTGCGCACGCTTTGTGCTTGGAGTGAGAAACAGGTTCCTTGGTGTTTTCTGCGAAACGCTTTAGCAGCCCGTTGGTGCTAGTATGGAGTCAGGGGATGGATGAAGCGGAGAGCCCCGTTTGGAGTGAGGCTGCAAAGGGCATGCCAAAGGAAGTGTTCTGCTGTGCCAAGAGTCGTGCTGCGCACGCTTTGTGGTTGGAGTGAGAAACAGGTTCCTTGGTGTTTTCTGCGAAACGCTTTAGCAGCCCGTTGGTGCTAGTATGGAGTCAGGGGATGGATGAAGCGGAGAGCCCCGTTTGGAGTGAGGCTGCAAAGGGCATGCCAAAGGAAGTGTTCTGCTGTGCCAAGAGTCGTGCTGCGCACGCTTTGTGGTTGGAGTGAGAAACAGGTTCCTTGGTGTTTTCTGCGAAACGCTTTAGCAGCCCGTTGGTGCTAGTATGGAGTCAGGGGATGGATGAAGCGGAGAGCCCCGTTTGGAGTGAGGCTGCAAAGGGCATGCCAAAGGAAGTGTTTTGCTGTGCCAAGACTCGTGCTGCGCACGCTTTGTGCTTGGAGTGAGAAACAGGTTCCTTGGTGTTTTCTGCGAAACGCTTTAGCAGCCCGTTGGTGCTAGTATGGGGTCATGGATGGATGAAGCGGAGAGCCCCGTTTGGAGTGAGGCTGCAAAGGGCATGCCAAAGGAAGTGTTTTGCTGTGCCAAGACTCGTGCTACGCACGCTTTGTGCTTGGAGTGAGAAACAGGTTCCTTGGTGTTTTCTGCGAAACGCTTTAGCAGCCCGTTGGTGCTAGTATGGAGTCAGGGGATGGATGAAGCGGAGAGCCCCGTTTGGAGTGAGGCTGCAAAGGGCATGCCAAGGGAAGTGTTCTGCTGTGCCAAGACTCGTGCTGCGCACGCTTTGTGCTTGGAGTGAGAAACAGGTTCCTTGGTGTTTTCTGCGAAACGCTTTAGCAGCCCGTTGGTGCTAGTATGGAGTCAGGGGATGGATGAAGCGGAGAGCCCCGTTTGGAGTGAGGCTGCAAAGGGCATGCCAAAGGAAGTGTTCTGCTGTGCCAAGACTCGTGCTGCGCACGCTTTGTGGTTGGAGTGAGAAACAGGTTCCTTGGTGTTTTCTGCGAAACGCTTTAGCAGCCCGTTGGTGCTAGTATGGAGTCAGGGGATGGATGAAGTGGAGAGCCCCGTTTGGAGTGAGGCTGCAAAGGGCATGCCAAAGGAAGTGTTCTGCTGTGCCAAGACTCGTGCTGCGCACGCTTTGTGCTTGGAGTGAGAAACAGGTTCCTTGGTGTTTTCTGCGAAACGCTTTAGCAGCCCGTTGGTGCTAGTATGGGGTCAGGGGATGGATGAAGCGGAGAGCCCCGTTTGGAGTGAGGCTGCAAAGGGCATGCCAAAGGAAGTGTTCTGCTGTGCCAAGACTCGTGCTGCGCACGCTTTGTGCTTGGAGTGAGAAACAGGTTCCTTGGTGTTTTCTGCGAAACGCTTTAGCAGCCCGTTGGTGCTAGTATGGAGTCAGGGGCTGGATGAAGCGGAGAGCCCCGTTTGGAGTGAGGCTGCAAAGGGCATGCCAAAGGAAGTGTTTTGCTGTGCCAAGACTCGTGCTGCGCACGCTTTGTGCTTGGAGTGAGAAACAGGTTCCTTGGTGTTTTCTGCGAAACGCTTTAGCAGCCCGTTGGTGCTAGTATGGAGTCAGGGGATGGATGAAGCGGAGAGCCCCGTTTGGAGGGAGGCTGCAAAGGGCATGCCAAAGGAAGTGTTTTGCTGTGCCAAGACTCGTGCTGCGCACGCTTTGTGCTTGGAGTGAGAAACAGGTTCCTTGGTGTTTTCTGTGAAACGCTTTAGCAGCCCGTTGGTGCTAGTATGGAGTCAGGGGATGGATGAAGCGGAGAGCCCCGTTTGGAGTGAGGCTGCAAAGGGCATGCCAAAGGAAGTGTTCTGCTGTGCCAAGACTCGTGCTGCGCACGCTTTGTGCTTGGAGTGAGAAACAGGTTCCTTGGTGTTTTCTGCGAAACGCTTTAGCAGCCCGTTGGTGCTAGTATGGAGTCAGGGGATGGATGAAGCGGAGAGCCCCGTTTGGAGTGAGGCTGCAAAGGGCATGCCAAAGGAAGTGTTTTGCTGTGCCAAGACTCGTGCTGCGCACGCTTTGTGCTTGGAGTGAGAAACAGGTTCCTTGGTGTTTTCTGCGAAACGCTTTAGCAGCCCGTTGGTGCTAGTATGGAGTCAGGGGATGGATGAAGCGGAGAGCCCCGTTTGGAGTGAGGCTGCAAAGGGCATGCCAAAGGAAGTGTTCTGCTGTGCCAAGACTCGTGCTGCGCACGCTTTGTGCTTGGAGTGAGAAACAGGTTCCTTGGTGTTTTCTGCGAAACGCTTTAGCAGCCCGTTGGTGCTAGTATGGAGTCAGGGGATGGATGAAGCGGAGAGCCCCGTTTGGAGTGAGGCTGCAAAGGGCATGCCAAGAGAAGTGTTTTGCTGTGCCAAGACTCGTGCTGCGCACGCTTTGTGCTTGGAGTGAGAAACAGGTTCCTTGGTGTTTTCTGCGAAACGCTTTAGCAGCCCGTTGGTGCTAGTATGGAGTCAGGGGATGGATGAAGCGGAGAGCCCCGTTTGGAGTGAGGCTGCAAAGGGCATGCCAAAGGAAGTGTTCTGCTGTGCCAAGAGTCGTGCTGCGCACGCTTTGTGGTTGGAGTGAGAAACAGGTTCCTTGGTGTTTTCTGCGAAACGCTTTAGCAGCCCGTTGGTGCTAGTATGGAGTCAGGGGATGGATGAAGCGGAGAGCCCCGTTTGGAGTGAGGCTGCAAAGGGCATGCCAAAGGAAGTGTTCTGCTGTGCCAAGAGTCGTGCTGCGCACGCTTTGTGGTTGGAGTGAGAAACAGGTTCCTTGGTGTTTTCTGCGAAACGCTTTAGCAGCCCGTTGGTGCTAGTATGGAGTCAGGGGATGGATGAAGCGGAGAGCCCCGTTTGGAGTGAGGCTGCAAAGGGCATGCCAAAGGAAGTGTTTTGCTGTGCCAAGACTCGTGCTGCGCACGCTTTGTGCTTGGAGTGAGAAACAGGTTCCTTGGTGTTTTCTGCGAAACGCTTTAGCAGCCCGTTGGTGCTAGTATGGAGTCAGGGGATGGATGAAGCGGAGAGCCCCGTTTGGAGTGAGGCTGCAAAGGGCATGCCAAGAGAAGTGTTTTGCTGTGCCAAGACTCGTGCTGCGCACGCTTTGTGCTTGGAGTGAGAAACAGGTTCCTTGGTGTTTTCTGCGAAACGCTTTAGCAGCCCGTTGGTGCTAGTATGGAGTCAGGGGATGGATGAAGCGGAGAGCCCCGTTTGGAGTGAGGCTGCAAAGGGCATGCCAAAGGAAGTGTTCTGCTGTGCCAAGACTCGTGCTGCGCACGCTTTGTGCTTGGAGTGAGAAACAGGTTCCTTGGTGTTTTCTGCGAAACGCTTTAGCAGCCCGTTGGTGCTAGTATGGAGTCAGGGGCTGGATGAAGCGGAGAGCCCCGTTTGGAGTGAGGCTGCAAAGGGCATGCCAAAGGAAGTGTTTTGCTGTGCCAAGACTCGTGCTGCGCACTCTTTGTGGTTGGAGTGAGAAACAGGTTCCTTGGTGTTTTCTGTGAAACGCTTTAGCAGCCCATTGGTGCTAGTATGGAGTCAGGGGATGGATGAAGCGGAGAGCCCCGTTTGGAGTGAGGCTGCAAAGGGCATGCCAAAGGAAGTGTTCTGCTGTGCCAAGACTCGTGCTGCGCACGCTTTGTGCTTGGAGTGAGAAACAGGTTCCTTGGTGTTTTCTGCGAAACGCTTTAGCAGCCCGTTGGTGCTAGTATGGAGTCAGGGGATGGATGAAGCGGAGAGCCCCGTTTGGAGTGAGGCTGCAAAGGGCATGCCAAAGGAAGTGTTTTGCTGTGCCAAGACTCGTGCTGCGCACGCTTTGTGCTTGGAGTGAGAAACAGGTTCCTTGGTGTTTTCTGCGAAATGCTTTAGCAGCCCGTTGGTGCTAGTATGGAGTCAGGGGATGGATGAAGCGGAGAGCCCCGTTTGGAGTGAGGCTGCAAAGGGCATGCCAAGGGAAGTGTTCTGCTGTGCCAAGACTCGTGCTGCGCACGCTTTGTGCTTGGAGTGAGAAACAGGTTCCTTGGTGTTTTCTGTGAAACGCTTTAGCAGCCCGTTGGTGCTAGTATGGAGTCAGGGGCTGGATGAAGCGGAGAGCCCCGTTTGGAGGGAGGCTGCAAAGGGCATGCCAAAGGAAGTGTTTTGCTGTGCCAAGACTCGTGCTGCGCACGCTTTGTGCTTGGAGTGAGAAACAGGTTTCTAGGGTGTTTTCTGCGAAACGCTTTAGCAGCCCGTTGGTGCTAGTATGGAGTCAGGGGATGGATGAAGCGGAGAGCCCCGTTTGGAGTGAGGCTGCAAAGGGCATGCCAAAGGAAGTGTTTTGCTGTGCCAAGACTCGTGCTGCGCACGCTTTGTGCTTGGAGTGAGAAACAGCTTCCTTGGTGTTTTCGGCGAAACGCTTTAGCAGCACGTTGGTGCTAGTATGGAGTCAGGAGATGGATGAAGCGGAGAGCCCCGTTTGGAGTGAGGCTGCAAAGGGCATGCCAAAGGAAGTGTTTTGCTGTGCCAAGACTCGTGCTGCGCACGCTTTGTGCTTGGAGTGAGAAACAGGTTCCTTGGTGTTTTCTGCGAAACGCTTTAGCAGCCCGTTGGTGCTAGTATGGAGTCAGGGGATGGATGAAGCGGAGAGCCCCGTTTGGAGTGAGGCTGCAAAGGGCATGCCAAAGGAAGTGTTCTGCTGTGCCAAGACTCGTGCTGCGCACGCTTTGTGCTTGGAGTGAGAAACAGGTTCCTTGGTGTTTTCTGCGAAACGCTTTAGCAGCCCGTTGGTGCTAGTATGGAGTCAGGGGATGGATGAAGCGGAGAGCCCCGTTTGGAGTGAGGCTGCAAAGGGCATGCCAAAGGAAGTGTTTTGCTGTGCCAAGACTCGTGCTGCGCACGCTTTGTGCTTGGAGTGAGAAACAGGTTCCTTGGTGTTTTCTGCGAAACGCTTTAGCAGCCCGTTGGTGCTAGTATGGAGTCAGGGGATGGATGAAGCGGAGAGCCCCGTTTGGAGTGAGGCTGCAAAGGGCATGCCAAAGGAAGTGTTCTGCTGTGCCAAGAGTCGTGCTGCGCACGCTTTGTGCTTGGAGTGAGAAACAGGTTCCTTGGTGTTTTCTGCGAAACGCTTTAGCAGCCCGTTGGTGCTAGTATGGAGTCAGGGGATGGATGAAGCGGAGAGCCCCGTTTGGAGTGAGGCTGCAAAGGGCATGCCAAAGGAAGTGTTCTGCTGTGCCAAGACTCGTGCTGCGCACGCTTTGTGCTTGGAGTGAGAAACAGGTTCCTTGGTGTTTTCTGCGAAACGCTTTAGCAGCCCGTTGGTGCTAGTATGGAGTCAGGGGATGGATGAAGCGGAGAGCCCCGTTTGGAGTGAGGCTGCAAAGGTCATGCCAAGGGAAGTGTTCTGCTGTGCCAAGACTCGTGCTGCGCACGCTTTGTGGTTGGAGTGAGAAACAGGTTCCTTGGTGTTTTCTGCGAAACGCTTTAGCAGCCCGTTGGTGCTAGTATGGAGTCAGGGGATGGATGAAGCGGAGAGCCCCGTTTGGAGTGAGGCTGCAAAGGGCATGCCAAAGGAAGTGTTCTGCTGTGCCAAGACTCGTGCTGCGCACGCTTTGTGCTTGGAGTGAGAAACAGGTTCCTTGGTGTTTTCTGCGAAACGCTTTAGCAGCCCGTTGGTGCTAGTATGGAGTCAGGGATGGATGAAGCGGAGAGCCCCGTTTGGAGTGAGGCTGCAAAGGGCATGCCAAAGGAAGTGTTTTGCTGTGCCAAGACTCGTGCTGCGCACGCTTTGTGCTTGGAGTGAGAAACAGGTTCCTTGGTGTTTTCTGCGAAACGCTTTAGCAGCCCGTTGGTGCTAGTATGGAGTCAGGGGATGGATGAAGCGGAGAGCCCCGTTTGGAGTGAGACTGCAAAGGGCATGCCAAAGGAAGTGTTCTGCTGTGCCAAGACTCGTGCTGCGCACGCTTTGTGCTTGGAGTGAGAAACAGGTTCCTTGGTGTTTTCTGCGAAACGCTTTAGCAGCCCGTTGGTGCTAGTATGGAGTCAGGGGATGGATGAAGCGGAGAGCCCCGTTTGGAGTGAGGCTGCAAAGGGCATGCCAAAGGAAGTGTTTTGCTGTGCCAAGACTCGTGCTGCGCACGCTTTGTGCTTGGAGTGAGAAACAGGTTCCTTGGTGTTTTCTGCGAAACGCTTTAGCAGCCCGTTGGTGCTAGTATGGAGTCAGGGGATGGATGAAGCGGAGAGCCCCGTTTGGAGTGAGGCTGCAAAGGGCATGCCAAGGGAAGTGTTCTGCTGTGCCAAGACTCGTGCTGCGCACGCTTTGTGCTTGGAGTGAGAAACAGGTTCCTTGGTGTTTTCTGCGAAACGCTTTAGCAGCCCGTTGGTGCTAGTATGGAGTCAGGAGATGGATGAAGCGGAGAGCCCCGTTTGGAGTGAGGCTGCAAAGGGCATGCCAAAGGAAGTGTTTTGCTGTGCCAAGACTCGTGCTGCGCACGCTTTGTGCTTGGAGTGAGAAACAGGTTCCTTGGTGTTTTCTGCGAAACGCTTTAGCAGCCCGTTGGTGCTAGTATGGAGTCAGGGGATGGATGAAGCGGAGAGCCCCGTTTGGAGTGAGGCTGCAAAGGGCATGCCAAAGGAAGTGTTCTGCTGTGCCAAGACTCGTGCTGCGCACGCTTTGTGCTTGGAGTGAGAAACAGGTTCCTTGGTGTTTTCTGCGAAACGCTTTAGCAGCCCGTTGGTGCTAGTATGGAGTCAGGGGATGGATGAAGCGGAGAGCCCCGTTTGGAGTGAGGCTGCAAAGGGCATGCCAAAGGAAGTGTTTTGCTGTGCCAAGACTCGTGCTGCGCACGCTTTGTGCTTGGAGTGAGAAACAGGTTCCTTGGTGTTTTCTGCGAAACGCTTTAGCAGCCCGTTGGTGCTAGTATGGAGTCAGGGGATGGATGAAGCGGAGAACCCCGTTTGGAGTGAGGCTGCAAAGGGCATGCCAAAGGAAGTGTTCTGCTGTGCCAAGAGTCGTGCTGCGCACTCTTTGTGCTTGGAGTGAGAAACAGGTTCCTTGGTGTTTTCTGCGAAACGCTTTAGCAGCCCGTTGGTGCTAGTATGGAGTCAGGGGATGGATGAAGCGGAGAGCCCCGTTTGGAGTGAGGCTGCAAAGGGCATGCCAAAGGAAGTGTTCTGCTGTGCCAAGAGTCGTGCTGCGCACGCTTTGTGCTTGGAGTGAGAAACAGGTTCCTTGGTGTTTTCTGCGAAACGCTTTAGCAGCCCGTTGGTGCTAGTATGGAGTCAGGGGATGGATGAAGCGGAGAGCCCCGTTTGGAGTGAGGCTGCAAAGGGCATGCCAAAGGAAGTGTTTTGCTGTGCCAAGACTCGTGCTGCGCACGCTTTGTGCTTGGAGTGAGAAACAGGTTCCTTGGTGTTTTCTGCGAAACGCTTTAGCAGCCCATTGGTGCTAGTATGGACTCAGGGGATGGATGAAGCGGAGAGCCCCGTTTGGAGTGAGGCTGCAAAGGGCATGCCAAAGGAAGTGTTTTGCTGTGCCAAGACTCGTGCTGCGCACGCTTTGTGCTTGGAGTGAGAAACAGGTTCCTTGGTGTTTTCTGCGAAACGCTTTAGCAGCCCGTTGGTGCTAGTATGGAGTCAGGGGATGGATGAAGCGGAGAGCCCCGTTTGGAGTGAGGCTGCAAAGGGCATGCCAAAGGAAGTGTTTTGCTGTGCCAAGACTCGTGCTGCGCACGCTTTGTGCTTGGAGTGAGAAACAGGTTCCTTGGTGTTTTCTGCGAAACGCTTTAGCAGCCCGTTGGTGCTAGTATGGAGTCAGGGGATGGATGAAGCGGAGAGCCCCGTTTGGAGTGAGGCTGCAAAGGGCATGCCAAAGGAAGTGTTTTGCTGTGCCAAGACTCGTGCTGCGCACGCTTTGTGCTTGGAGTGAGAAACAGGTTCCTTGGTGTTTTCTGCGAAACGCTTTAGCAGCCCGTTGGTGCTAGTATGGAGTCAGGGGATGGATGAAGCGGAGAGCCCCGTTTGGAGTGAGGCTGCAAAGGGCATGCCAAAGGAAGTGTTCTGCTGTGCCAAGACTCGTGCTGCGCACGCTTTGTGCTTGGAGTGAGAAACAGGTTCCTTGGTGTTTTCTGCGAAACGCTTTAGCAGCCCGTTGGTGCTAGTATGGAGTCAGGGGATGGATGAAGCGGAGAGCCCCGTTTGGAGTGAGGCTGCAAAGGGCATGCCAAAGGAAGTGTTTTGCTGTGCCAAGACTCGTGCTGCGCACGCTTTGTGCTTGGAGTGAGAAACAGGTTCCTTGGTGTTTTCTGCGAAACGCAGAAACGCAGCCCGTTGGTGCTAGTATGGAGTCAGGGGATGGATGAAGCGGAGAGCCCCGTTTGGAGT